>NW_026292197.1:0-23319 GCF_023091745.1 Budorcas taxicolor | reverse complement strand
CCTATACTTTAATAGGGGTAAATGTTTTGTTTTAGTATGTTTTGGTTATTGGATTGAAGAGTGGGGGTTTGGGCTAGGCATAGTTCAAAACATTCACAGTACACGAAATCTTCTAGGTGTAAACTAGATGCTTTAATTAAGCTATGTCTTGGTTTGTCCAAGCACACTTTCCAGTATGCTTACCTTGTTACGACTTACCTCCTCTCGTGTAATTGGTGCATGTAAATAGGTTTGGGTGCATATATTTACTTGAGGAGGGTGACGGGCGGTGTGTGCGTGCTTCATGGCCTGGTTCAACTAAGCACTCTATTCTTAGTTTACTACTAAATCCTCCTTTGGCTGTTAGTTTCATAATGGCTTTCGTATTAAGTTTTCTTGGATAGAAAATGTAGCCCATTTCTTCCCATTCCATAGGTTACACCTTGACCTAACGTTTTTATGTGTTATGATTGAGCTTACTTTTGTTCCTTTTCAGGGTTTGCTGAAGATGGCGGTATACAGACTGTATTAGCAAGGATTGGTGAGGTTTATCGGGGTTTATCGATTATAGAACAGGCTCCTCTAGAAGGGTGTAAAGCACCGCCAAGTCCTTTGAGTTTTGGGCCGTTGCCGGTAGTACTCTGGCGAATAATCTTGTTTTTGCAATTATTTATGTTTAGGGCTAAGCATAGTGGGGTATCTAATCCCAGTTTGGGTCTTAGCTATAGTGTGTCAGTTGTCGTAGAGTTACTTTCGTCACTTATTTTTGTTATAATTATGGCTTTTTACAGCTTAATTAGGATTTAACTCTATTTGGTGTAGTACTTTAACACGTTTTACGCCGTGTTCCTGTTAGCTTGGGTTAGTCGTATGACCGCGGTGGCTGGCACGAGATTTACCAACCCTAGTTAATATGGCTTAGTCGAACTTTCGTTCATGGCTTAAATTTTGTCACTGCTGTTTCCCGTGGGGGTGTGGTTAAGCAAGGCGTTATGAGCTACAGGGTGTGTGCTTGATACCTGCTCCTCTTAGTCCTGCTGATTCGGAGGGCGCTACTCACCGGGGTGCGGATGCTTGCATGTGTAAGTCTATTGAAAGTTAACAGGAAGGCCAGGACCAAACCTATGTGTTTATGGAGTTGGTATACTCATCTAGGCATTTTCAGTGCCTTGCTTTAAATTTAAGCTACATTAACCATGTAGTATGTAAGCAGACCCAGGCACCTATATGTCTATCTTGTTTGGAGTGTGAATTTGAGTATTGGGGGTGAGATAAATTTATATTGATACTTAGGGGGAAGTATGTTAAAAATGGTGGTTAATATTTAAGAGGGGGGGGGGGAAATATAATAGGTATGTCCTGTAACCATTGACTGAAATGCCCATGCCTACCATTATGGGGATGCTCAAGATGCAGTTAAGTCCAGCTACAATTTATGCTCCGGGTCGGGGCCTTTGACGGCCATAGCTGAGTCCAAGCATCCCCGAAAATTAAAAAATACCAAATGTATGACAGCACAGTTATGTGTGAGCATGGGCTGATTAGTAATTAGTCCATCGAGATGTCTTATTTAAGAGGAAAGAATGGGCGGTTTTAGATGAGATGGCCCTGAAGAAAGAACCAGATGTCTGATAAAGTTCATTAAATAGCTACCCCCACGATTAATGGGCCCGGAGCGAGAAGAGAAATCCCTGCCAAGCGGGTTGCTGGTTTCACGCGGCATGGTCGGTAAGCTCGTGATCTAGTGGACGGGATACGCATGGTGACGAGGATAGATTTGACTTTATGCGCTATGTACGATCTAAGCAGGAAATGTCCTATGTACTATAGATAATTTTTATTGTACTTGCTTATATGCAAGGGGAAAATCATTTAATGTACTATATACATATTATATCTTTATTACATTAATTATGATGTACATGCTTATATGCATGGGGTAGATCATGTAATGTAATATATACATAGTATGTCTTTATTACATTAATTATAATGTACATACTGCACACAAAGTAGGTCATGTAGTATACTGCATTTATGTATGTTTTTATTATATTACTTCAGTGTATATATTCATACATATAGGATGGATCATGTGGTGTGCTAGACGCATATCATGTTTACATTGTATGAGTGTTAGTGGGTATGTTTGGGCAAATGACATGGTGTGTCTGTGTGTAGTACTCGTACATGTGTCTATTGAGGTGAGTTATTAAGCATGTTGTTACACGTGCAAGCTTATAGAGTGGGAGATTTGTGTCGTATGTTTAAAAATTTTAGCGGATTTAATACTGGGGAGGTTCTTAGTGTTTTTGGGGGTATATCAATAGACGCAATTAATAGTGGTTCAGGGAATAGTTTAAGTAGAACTTCAGCTTTGGGTGTTGATGGTGAGGCTATCGCTTCTTCCTTGAGTCTTAGGGAGGTTAATTGTTCTCCTTTTCTGGTTTACAAGACCAGCGTATTAATTTTACTACAAAGACTTGTCTTCATTTCAGGAGATTGTTTTCGATGGTGCTGGCTAGTGGTATTATTGCCAGGATGATGAGGAAATATATGATGGATGCTAATTGTCCGATGGTGATGTAGGGGTGTTCAACCGGTTGTCCTCCGATTCATGTAAGTGTTAATAGGTCTGCTATTAAAAGTCAGAATATGCATTGGCTGATTGGTCGGAACATTATGCTTCGTTGTTTGGATGTGTGGAGGAAGGGTACGAGTGTTAAGATCAAGATGGAAAGGACTAAGGCTAGGACTCCTCCCAGTTTATTGGGGATTGATCGTAGGATTGCGTATGCAAATAGGAAATACCATTCTGGCTTAATGTGGGAGGGTGTACTGAGTGGGTTTGCTGGAGTATAATTATCCGGGTCTCCGAGTAGGTCGGGAGTGAATAGTACTAGTGATATGAGGATGAGGATTAATAGTATGATGCCTAGGATGTCCTTGATGGTGTAATAAGGGTGAAATGGAATTTTGTCTGTGTCTGATGGAATTCCTGTGGGGTTGTTGGATCCTGTTTCGTGGAGGAAAATTAAGTGGATTATGGTGAGAGCTACAATGATAAATGGGAGGATGAAGTGGAAAGCGAAGAATCGGGTGAGGGTGGCTTTGTCTACTGAAAATCCCCCTCAGATTCATTCAACTAGGTTGGTGCCAATGTATGGGATTGCCGAGAGGAGGTTGGTAATGACTGTTGCTCCTCAGAATGATATCTGTCCTCATGGTAGGACATAGCCTATGAATGCTGTGGCTATTGTTGTAAATAGGAGAATTACTCCGATGTTTCATGTTTCTAAGAAGGTATATGATCCGTAATATAGGCCTCGTCCTACATGCATAAATAGGCAGATAAAAAATATTGATGCTCCGTTTGCGTGCATATATCGGATGATTCAGCCATAGTTTACGTCTCGACAAATGTGGGTTACAGAGGAGAATGCTATTGTTGTATCGGATGTGTAGTGTATTGCTAGGAATAGGCCTGTTAAGATTTGTAGAGCTAAGCAAGTGCCTAGGAGGGATCCAAAGTTTCATCATGATGAGATGTTTGATGGAGTTGGGAGGTCAATGAGTGCGTTGTTTACGATTTTTATTAGTGGGTGAGTTTTTCGGATGTTGATCATTAGTGTTCTTGTAGTTGAATAACAACGATGGTTTTTCATATCATTAGTCATGGTTAGATTCCATGCAGGAATAATGATTATGTACATTGTATTTATTTTAAGTGTAATTTTTGTGATGGGCTTTGTAGGGTTTTCTTCAAAACCTTCGCCTATTTATGGGGGGTTGGGATTGATTGTGAGTGGTGGGGTTGGGTGTGGTATTGTGTTAAATTATGGTGGTTCTTTTTTAGGTTTAATGGTTTTTTTAGTTTATTTAGGGGGTATAATGGTGGTTTTTGGTTATACGACAGCTATGGCTACTGAGCAGTATCCTGAGGTTTGGGTTTCTAATAAGGTTGTTTTAGGAACGTTTATTACTGGTTTGTTGATGGAGTTTTTTATAATTTACTATGTGTTGAAGGATAAGGAGGTGGAGATTGTGTTTAAGTTTAATGGTATGGGGGATTGGGTAATTTATGATACAGGGGATTCTGGGTTTTTTAGTGAGGAGGCCATGGGGATTGCTGCTTTGTACAGCTATGGTACTTGATTAGTTATTGTTACTGGTTGATCTTTATTAATTGGTGTAGTGGTGATTATAGAGATTACTCGTGGAAATTAAGTAGAATTGTGCTAGTGAAAATCGTAATTAGGAAGGAAAGGAAATATAATTTAATTAAGCCTTTTTGGTTTGTGATTATGATAGATGTTTTTATTTGGGTTAGTGAGATGGTTTTTGGTATAATGGTTTCTAGTCAGGTTAGGTCTAGAAGGGAGGATGCTGATTTTTGGCTTATTGTTAGATTTATATAGGGGGTTAAGCGGTGTATGACTGTGGGATAATATCCTAGTAGGTTAGAAAATTTGAATATGTTTGATGGGTAATTGAACTTTAAGTAGTGGGTTATGTTGTTAATTTCTAGTGCTAGAATAAAGCCTAGGATTGTAATTGTTAGGGCGGTGATTTTTAGGTAGTAGGGTATAGTTGTTTGGGGAATGGTTGTTGGGGGGATGTTGTTAGAAATGATGAATCCTGCGAAAAGACTTCCGATTAGTAAGCGTTTAATTGAGTTAATTAGGAATGGGTTGTTTTCATTAATAGAAATAAGGGTTGGGAATCGGGGTTGTCCTAGGAGTGTGAAGAAAATAATACGGGTACTGTAGATAGCTGTGAAGGAGATGGCGATTAGTGTTATTAAGAGGGCTCAGGCGTTGGTATATGACGTGTTGGCGGATTCAATAATTAGATCTTTGGAGTAGAATCCGGTGAGGAAAGGTATTCCTGTTAGTGCAAGGCTGCCAATAATAAGGGCTGTTGCGGTGAATGGTATGGCTTTAAATAGGCCTCCTATTTTTCGAATATCTTGTTCGTTATTTAGATTGTGGATGATGGAGCCGGAGCATAGAAATAATATGGCTTTGAAGAAAGCGTGGGTGCAGATGTGAAGAAGTGCTAGGTGAGGCTGGTTAATTCCAATTGTTACTATCATAAGGCCGAGTTGGCTGGATGTAGAGAAGGCGATGATTTTTTTAATGTCATTTTGGGTGAGGGCACATATTGCTGTAAATAGTGTGGTAATGGCTCCTAGGCATAGTATAGTAGATTGGATGAGTTTATTGTTTTCTGTTAATGGATAAAAGCGGATTAGTAAGAAAATACCTGCTACTACTATTGTACTTGAGTGGAGTAATGCTGAGACAGGTGTCGGACCCTCTATTGCGGAGGGTAATCATGGGTGCAGGCTAAATTGTGCGGATTTTCCGGTTGCGGCTAGAATTAGTCCTATTAGAGGTAGATTTGAGTTCTCTGGTTTTAGTAAGAAGATTTGTTGAAGGTCTCAAGTGTTGAGGTTAATTAGGAATCATGCTATTGCTAGGATAAATCCGATGTCGCCAATGCGGTTATATAGGATTGCTTGTAGAGCTGCTGTGTTTGCGTCTGCTCGTCCGTATCACCATCCAATTAGTAGAAATGATATAATTCCGACTCCTTCTCAGCCAATGAATAGTTGAAAGATGTTATTTGCAGTGACGAGGATGAGTATTGTGATAAGAAATAAGAGTAAGTACTTAAAAAATTGGTTGATGTTGGGGTCGGAATGTATGTATCATATTGAGAATTCTATGATGGATCATGTGACGAATAGTGATACTGGGATAAATATTGTCGAGAAGTAATCTATTTTGAAGCTGAGAGATAGTTTGAGGGTTTGGATGGTTAGTCAGTGTCAGTTTGAAATAATTATTTCTTGTCCTGTATGAATAAATATTATAGTGGGAATTATACTAGTGATAAAGGCGTATGAAATGGTTGTTTTTACGTAAAGTGGGTAATTGGTGAATTTGTGGGTGCTAAGACTAGTTGTCATGATGGGTACGGTTAGTAGGATTAGGGTAGTTAGTGTGAGGGATGGGAACAGGTTTATTACTTTTATTTGGAGTTGCACCAATTTTTTGGTTCCTAAGACCAATGGATAACTGCTATCCTTTAAAAGTTTGAAAAAGCCATGTTGTCAGGCATGGGAGCATAGAATTAGCAGTTCTTGCATACTTTTTCGGTAAATAAGAAGGTGATAGGCTTCTATTGTTAGATTCACAATCTAATGTTTTTTTAAACTATATTTACAGTATAGGGGTCCTAGGATAATTTTTGGGTTTAGGGATAGAAGCAGTAGTGGTAGTATGTGTAGTGATATGAGTGCATTTTCTCGTGTGAAGGAAGGTGAAATGTTATTGATATGATGAGTGTATTTGCCCCGTTGTGTTGTGATTAGTATATAGAGGGTGTAGAGAGTAGTGATTACTATGTTAAGTCCTATTAGAATAATTGTGATATTAGATCATGAAAAAGTCGATATTACTACAAATAGTTCTCCGATTAGGTTGATTGTTGGGGGTAGAGCCAGGTTGGTTAGACTTGCTAGGAGTCATCAGGTGGCTATTAGTGGAAGAAGTGTTTGTAGGCCGCGGGCTAAGATTATTGTACGGCTGTGAATTCGTTCGTAGTTAGAATTTGCTAGGCAGAAAAGTATAGAGGATGTAAGGCCGTGGGCAATTATCAGGGCGGTGGCTCCTATGTAGCTTCAGGGTGTTTGGATTAGGATTGCAACGATGACAAGTGCCATGTGGCTAATAGAGGAGTACGCGATGAGTGATTTCAGGTCCGTTTGACGAAGGCAAATTGAGCTGGTTATGATTATGCCTCATAGTGATAGCATGATGAATGGGTATGCTATAAAGTCGGTGATTGGATCTAGGAGAAGCGTAATTCGTAACATGCCGTATCCTCCTAGTTTTAGTAGGATTGCTGCAAGAACTATGGAGCCTGCAATTGGGGCTTCTACGTGGGCTTTGGGTAGTCAGAGATGAAGTCCGTATAGTGGTATTTTTACTATAAAGGCTATTATGCATGCTAGTCACATGAAGGTGTTGGATCAGGAGCTGGGTATTGGTTGTACTCAGTATTGTAGAATTAGGAAGTTTAGGGATCCTATTGTGTTTTGAATATAGATTAGTGCAACTAGTAAGGGTAGGGATCCTGCTAGTGTATAAAACAAGAAGTAGAGACCGGCATTTAGGCGTTCTGTTTGGTTCCCTCATCGGGTAATAATAATGAGTGTGGGAACTAGTGTTGCTTCAAATATAATATAAAAGAGAATTAGTTCTGTAGCAGAGAATGTCATAATTAGAAATAGTTGTAATAGGATTAGTATTGAGATGAAGAATTTTTTTCGGGCTGGGTTTTCTTTTGATAGGTGATGCTGGCTAGCTATAAGTATTAAGGGGAGGAGTCATATGGTTAGAATAAGTAGTGGTGTAGATAAGGAGTCGGAGAAGAAAGTTAATGAGAAGTTGAGGCTGTTATCGCCAAATTGGTTTATAAGGAGTAGGCTTGTAAGGCTAATTAGTAAGCTGTGGAGTGTGGAGTTAATTCAGATTATGTTATTTTTTGATAGCCAGGTTAGGGGTATAAGTATTATTGTGGAAATAATGTATTTTAGCATTGTAGCAGATTAAGGTTTTGTACGTAGTCGGTGCCGTATGTGTTTGATACCATTACTAGCAAGGATAGGCCTAGTGCTGCTTCGCAGGCTGCGAAAACTAGTAGAATAATGGGTATTATACTGGCTAAAGTGAAGTGTGAGTTTAGGATTATTAGGGTAGCTATAACGAATAAGGACAATATTATTCCTTCCAGGCATAGGAGGGAGGATATTAGGTGAGATCGATACATTAGTAATCCCGTGAGAGATACTATGAATGCTATTATAATATTTATGTATACGAGGGACATTTGGTACTTATGAGTTTGATCATAATCTAATGAGTCGAAATCATTTATTTTGGTTTAAACTAAGTACCATATTCGGTCCATTCTAATCCTTTTTGGGTTCATTCATAGGCTAGGCTTGTGGCTAGTAGGAAAATTAGGAGAAGGGATATAGTAAGCATTGTGTTAAGGTTAGTTGTTTGTGAGGCCCATGGTAGTGGTAGAAGTAGTGCAATTTCTAGATCGAAGAGGAGGAATGTGATAGCTACTAGAAAGAATTTTATGGAGAAAGGAAGGCGAGCAGATCCTATGGGGTCGAATCCACATTCGTATGGGCTTGTTTTTTCTGAGTATACGTTTAGTTGGGGGAGTCAGAATGCGATGGTCACGAGCAATGTAGCTAGTGTAAAGTTAGTTAGGAGGGTAATTATAAGGTTTATTGTTCTTTTTCGGGTTAGGCCGAAGCTAACTGATTGGAAGTCAGTTGTACTAATTAATACTAAAAGAACATGAGCCTCATCAGTAGATGGAAACATAGAGGAAAAGTCATACTACGTCTACGAAGTGTCAATATCAGGCAGCGGCTTCGAAGCCGAAATGGTGATTGGAGGTAAAGTGAAATTTTAGTTGGCGGAGGAAGCAGACAATTAAGAAAGTAGATCCAATAATGACATGGAGGCCGTGGAATCCTGTAGCTACGAAGAAAGTTGAGCCGTAAACTCCGTCTGAGATTGTAAAGGGAGCTTCATAGTATTCTGATGCTTGTAGAAGTGTAAAGTATACGCCTAACGTAATGGTGATGAATAAGGCTTGTAGCATGTGGTTACGGTTCCCTTCTATGAGGCTGTGGTGGGCTCAGGTAATGGAGACTCCTGAGGCTAGAAGGACAGAGGTGTTGAGTAGTGGGACTTCTAAGGGGTTAAGTGGGTGAATGCCTGTTGGGGGTCAGCAGCTGCCTAATTCGGGTGTAGGAGCAAGGCTTGAGTGATAGAAGGCTCAGAAGAAGCCAGTGAAGAATAGGACTTCGGAGACGATGAAGAGGATTATTCCGTAGCGAAGGCTTTTTTGGACAGCAGGAGTATGGTGGCCTTGAAAGGTACTTTCTCGGATTACATCTCGTCATCATTGGTATATTGTAAGTATGTTTGTTGTTAGGCCTAGGGTCAGTAGAGCTGTTGAATTGAAGTGAAATCACATGATGAGGCCAGATGTTATTAGGAGGGCAGATAGTGCTCCTGTGAGGGGTCAGGGACTTGGGTTTACTATGTGATAGGCGTGGGTTTGGTGTGTCATTATGTATTGTCGTGCAGAATAAGCTAACTAGGAGGGTGAATACGTAGGCTTGAACTATAGCTACTGCGAATTCGAGGATTGTTAGTAGAGCTAAAATAGTAAATGTAATAAGTGCTGTTGTGGTATTGATATTTAATAATGCAAGGGTAGCTCCTCCGATTAAGTGAATTAATAAGTGCCCTGCTGTGATGTTGGCTGTTAATCGTACGGCAAGGGCTACTGGTTGGATGAAGAGGCTGATGGTTTCGATAATTACCAGTATTGGGATTAGTGGGGTAGGTGTTCCTTGTGGTAGGAAGTGGGCGAGTGATGCTTTGGTTTTGTTGCGGAAGCCTGTAACTACGGCCCCTGCTCATAGGGGAATAGCCATGCCTAAATTTATTGATAGTTGTGTGGTTGGTGTAAATGAATGGGGTAATAAGCCTAATAAATTTGTAGACCCAATAAATAGAATTAGGGACATTAATATCAATGTTCATGTTTGTCCTTTGGTGTTGTGAGTGCTTATTATTTGTTTTGACATGAGTTGAAGTGCTCATTGTTGGAGGGAGATAAGGCGGTTATTAATTAGTCGGTTTGATGTAGGAAATAGTAAGCTAGGGAATATAATGACGAGAGTAACAAGGGGGAGGCCTAGAATTACAGGGGTAATGAAAGAGGTAAATAGATTTTCGTTCATTTTGTTTCTCAAGGGGCGTCTTGTTTTGGCGTTTTTGTTGTTATTAATTTTGGGTTATAGTAGAAATCGTGTTTTGAGATTTTTAATTGGAGAACAATAAAGAGGACTAAAAATATTGATAGAATTGTCGTGAGTCACGTTGATGTGTCTAGTTGTGGCATGTCATCAAGGAGAGTGTTGTGCTCTCGGTCTTTAACTTAAAAGGTTAATGCTGGCATAGCTTCTTGATGACTTATAACATTGATGCAGATCACTTTTCAAAATATTCTAATGGGACTAGTTCGAGAACGATTGGTATGAAACTATGATTTGATCCGCAGATTTCTGAGCATTGGCCGTAAAATAGGCCTGGACGAGTTGATATGAGGGTTGTTTGATTTAAACGGCCTGGAATTGCGTCTGTTTTTAGTCCTAGAGAGGGAACTGCTCATGAGTGTAAAACGTCTTCGGAGGAGATTAGTATTCGAATTGTTATTTCTATAGGTAATACAGCTCGGTTATCTACTTCTAGTAATCGTAGTTCTCCAGGTTTCAATTCTGATGTTGGAATTATATAGGAGTCGAAGCTTAAGTCTTCATAGTCTGTGTACTCATAACTTCAGTATCATTGATGTCCTATGGTCTTTACTGTGAGAGATGGGTTGTTGATTTCGTCTATTATGTATAGAATTCGTAGGGATGGGAGAGCAATTATAATCAGAATAATGGCTGGTAGAATGGTTCAGATTGTTTCTACTTCTTGTGCGTCTATGGTGCTGGTATGGGTTAGTTTTGTTGTTAGTATCAGTAAGATAATATAGAGTACTAGTGAGCTAATTAGGAAAACAATTATCAGAGTGTGATCGTGAAAGTGTAGCAGTTCTTCTATGATGGGTGATGTTGCGTCTTGAAAGCCTAGCTGTACGGGATATGCCATATGAGATGTACGGGACTTTCACCTGTAATTTAATCTTGACAAGGTTATGTAATGTTTTACTAACATCTCGTTTATTGAGAGAGACATAGTGGTTATGGTGTTGGCTTGAAACCGATAATAGGGGGTTCAATTCCTTCCTCTCTTATTTTAGGTTAATGTATGTAGGTTCTTCAAATGTGTGATATGGTGGAGGGCATCCGTTTAGTCATTCTAGATTTGTTGTGGTTAGGTCCACGGTTAAGACTTCCCGTTTGGATGCAAATGCTTCTCAGATGATAAAAGTCATTAATATTACTGCCGTTAGTGAGATGAATGAGCCTATAGATGAAATAGTGTTTCATATTGTATATGCGTCTGGGTAATCGGAGTATCGTCGTGGTATACCAGATAGCCCTAAGAAATGTTGTGGGAAGAAGGTCATGTTAACACCTACAAATATAATTGCGAAATGGATTTTGGCTCATGTGTCATTAAGGGTGTAGCCTGAGAATAAGGGAAATCAATGTACAAATCCTCCTATGATAGCGAATACAGCTCCTATTGATAGTACGTAGTGGAAATGTGCTACCACATAGTATGTGTCGTGGAGAACGATGTCAAGGGAGGAGTTGGCTAAAACAATTCCAGTTAGTCCTCCAACTGTAAAAAGGAAAATGAAGCCTAGGGCTCATATTATAGCGGGGGATCATTTGATATTTCCTCCGTGAAGTGTTGCTAGCCAACTAAAGACTTTTACTCCGGTTGGGATAGCAATAATTATAGTAGCGGATGTAAAGTAAGCTCGTGTATCGACGTCTATTCCGACTGTGAATATATGATGGGCTCATACAATAAATCCTAGAAATCCAATTGATATTATGGCTCATACTATTCCTATATATCCAAATGGCTCTTTTTTTCCTGAATAGTAGGTTACGATGTGGGAGATTATTCCAAAGCCAGGTAAAATTAGAATATATACTTCGGGGTGTCCAAAAAATCAGAATAAGTGTTGATATAAGATAGGGTCTCCTCCTCCTGCTGGGTCAAAGAAAGTTGTATTCAGGTTTCGGTCTGTTAGTAATATTGTGATGCCAGCTGCTAATACAGGAAGTGAGAGGAGGAGTAGTACGGCAGTGATCAGTACAGATCACACGAACAGGGGGGTCTGGTATTGTGATATTGCGGGAGGTTTTATGTTAATAATAGTTGTAATAAAATTAATGGCTCCTAAAATTGAGGAAACACCTGCTAGGTGTAGGGAGAAAATGGTCAGGTCTACTGAGGCTCCTGCGTGGGCTAGATTACCTGCTAGAGGGGGATATACGGTTCAACCCGTCCCTGCTCCGGCTTCGACTATAGAGGATGCTAGGAGTAATAGGAAAGAAGGGGGGAGGAGCCAAAAACTTATATTATTTATCCGAGGGAATGCTATATCAGGGGCTCCAATCATTAGAGGAACTAGCCAGTTGCCAAACCCTCCAATTATAATAGGCATTACTATAAAGAAGATTATTACGAATGCGTGTGCAGTTACAATTACGTTGTAGATTTGGTCATCTCCAAGTAGAGTTCCGGGTTGGCCTAACTCAGCACGAATTAGTAAGCTCAGAGCGGTTCCTACTATGCCGGCTCAGGCACCAAATAGAAGATAAAGGGTACCGATATCTTTATGATTAGTTGAAAATAATCAGCGGTTTATGAACATGGGTAAAATGGCTGAGTAAAGCAATAGACTGTAAATCTAAGAATAGAGGTTTGATTCCTCTTTTTACCAGGTCCTGTAGTGAATTAACATATTGAATTGCAAATTCAAAGGAGCAGCTTCAAACTCTGCCGGGGCTTCTCCCGCCTTTTTTTTCTTGCGGCGGGAGAAGTAGATTGAAGCCAGTTATTTAGGGTATTTAGCTGTTAACTAAAGTTTCGTGGGGGTGGGACCCACCAATCTAGTGAGGATTTAGCTTAATTAAAGTAGTTGATTTGCATTCAATTGATGTAAGATATGATCTTGCAGTCCTTATCAGGAATTAAGTAAATTATACTTGCTTAGGGCTTTGAAGGCTCTTGGTCTATTTAACCTAAATTCCTATTCTAGGATTGAGAGAATTGGTGTAAGTGGTAGTAGTATAGTGGACAATACGGTTATTGTTGGTAGGAGGGTTATTCGTTTTATGGTTGAGAATTGTCATTTTATTTTTATGTTGTTTGTGGAAGGGAACATAGTAAGTGTGGTGGAATATGCCAGTCGTATGTAGAAATATAGGTTTAGTAGTGCTGTAATTGCTATGAAGGTAGGTAGGATAATGCTATTGTTTTTTGTCATTTCTTGAATAATTATTCATTTTGGCATAAATCCTGATAGTGGGGGGAGTCCTCCTATTGATAGGAGGGTAATGAGAATTAGAATAGTTATGATGGGTGTTTTGTTTCATGTGTGTGATAGTGATAGAGTGGTTGTGGTTGAGTTGGCTATAAATAGTGTAAATATGGTGGAAGTTATGATGATGTAAATGATTAGGTTTAGTAATGTTATGGTGGGATTGTATGGTAAAATTGCTGTTATTCAGCCTATGTGGGCAATTGATGAGTAAGCTATAATTTTTCGTAGTTGGGTTTGGTTTAATCCTCCTCAGCCTCCGATTATAATGGATAGAATTGATAGGGTTAAGATTATATTTAGGTTGATGGATTGGGATACTTGGTAAAGTACCGATATGGGTGCTAGTTTTTGTCATGTAAGTAAGATTAGGCCTGAAGATAGAGGGATGCCTTGTGTTACTTCTGGGACTCAGAAGTGGAATGGGGCTATTCCTAGTTTTATGGCGAGGGCTATTGTTATGAGTATGGAGGCTGTTGGGTTAAATAGTTTTATTACGGTTCATTGGCCTGAGAATATTAAGTTGATGATAATGGCTATTATTAGTAGTATTGAGGCTGTTGATTGAGTTAGGAAATATTTAGTTGATGCTTCTGTGGCTCGTGGGTTGTGTTTTTTTATTATAATAGGAATGATGGCGAGTATATTTATTTCAAATCCGATTCAGATGAGTAGTCAGTGGGAGCTAATTATAACGATAATGGTTCCAAGTATTATAGTTATTAAGATAATAATGAGAGTGATTGGGTTTATTAGTACGGGAAGGATACAAACCAACATTTTCGGGGTATGGGCCCGATAGCTTAATTAGCTGACCTTACTATTAGAATTTGGTGTAATTGGGAGCACGAAGAGTTTTGAGTTCTTAGGAGTAGGTTCAATTCCTATAGTTCTAGAAATAAGAGGATTTAAACCTCTATAATTTACTCTATCAAAGTAACTCTTTTGTCAGACATATTTCTTATGTTTGTGGGGGGATACTTGATAGGAGAATAGGTAGAGATACATGTCATATGCATAGGGCTAGCGTTAGGGGTAGAAAATTTTTTCATAATAAGTGCATCAGTTGATCATAGCGGAATCGGGGGTAGGATGCTCGGATTCATAGGAAGGTCATTGTGAGTAGTAGTGATTTGATGATAAAGTTAATTGCGTAGAGTTCTGGTATGTATGGGTTATGGGATGCTCCTAGGAAGAGGGTTGTTGTGAAGATATTTATTATAATAATGTTTGCATATTCTGCTATAAAGAATAGGGCGAATGGTCCTGCGGCGTATTCTACATTAAAGCCCGATACTAGTTCAGATTCTCCTTCAGTAAGATCAAATGGTGCTCGGTTTGTTTCTGCTAGTGTTGAAATGAATCATATTATTGCTAAGGGTCATGCTGGGAAGATTAGTCATACTTGTTCTTGTGTAATGATTAATGTAGAGAGAGTGAAGGATCCATTTATTAGTAAGATTGATAGTAAGATAATTGCTAGTGTAACTTCATATGAAATTGTTTGTGCTACTGCTCGTAGGGCTCCAATAAGAGCGTATTTTGAGTTGGAGGCTCAGCCTGATCAGAGGATCGAGTATACGGCTAAGCTTGATATAGCTAATATGAAAAGGATTCCTAAGTTTATATTGATGAGGGGATAGGGTATGGGTAGGGGGATTCATATAGTTAAGGCTAGGGTTAGGGCTAGGATGGGGGCTAGAATAAATATTGAGATTGAGGATGTGGCAGGTCGTAGGGGTTCTTTAATGAAAAGTTTGATTGCATCGGCGATGGGTTGGAGTAAGCCATATGGTCCTACAATATTTGGGCCTTTTCGGAGTTGTATGTAGCCTAGGATTTTTCGTTCAACTAGTGTAAGAAAAGCTACGGCTAGAAGAATGGGGATAATAAGTGTTAAGATGTTGAGTATAAACATTTTGTTAAGGAGAGGATTTGAATCTCTGAGTATAAAGGTTTAAGTTTTACGCAATTACCGGGCTCTGCCACCTTAACTGGGCCCTTTTCTAGGGCAGGTATTGTTTGTGAGGTCAATTGAGATAAAGTCATTGATTGATTTAAGGCGCTTTGTTGAAGTTGGCCTTATTTCTCTTGTCCTTTCGTACTGGGAGAAATACATAACAGATAGAAACCGACCTGGATTACTCCGGTCTGAACTCAGATCACGTAGGACTTTAATCGTTGAACAAACGAACCTTTGATAGCGGTTGCACCATCGGGGTGTCCTGATCCAACATCGAGGTCGTAAACCCTATTGTCGATATGGACTCTTGAATAGGATTGCGCTGTTATCCCTAGGGTAACTTGTTCCGTTGATCAAGTCTTTGGATCAATAAACGATAGTTTGATTTGACTTGTGGGTCTAGTCTTTAAAATCGTTCGGAGGATTTTTTGTTCTCCGAGGTCACCCCAACCAAAACTGCTAGTCCATAAAGAGTGTTGTTATCCCTTAATGGTTAAGTTTATTTTCTTTGGACTAGTTAGTTAAAGCTCCATAGGGTCTTCTCGTCTTGTTGGTTTATTCCCGCCTCTTCACGGGAAGGTCAATTTCACTGATTGGAAGTAAGAGACAGTAAAACCCTCGTGTGGCCGTTCATACAAGTCCTTATTTAGAGAACAAATGATTATGCTACCTTTGCACGGTCAGGATACCGCGGCCGTTTAACGTCTAGTCACTGGGCAGGCAGTGCCTCCAATACTGGGGATGCTGGAGGTGATGTTTTTGGTAAACAGGCGGGATTTGTGTTTGCCGAGTTCCTTTTACTTCTTTTAATCTTTCCTGGGTGCACTCCTGTGTTGGATTAACAGTATAATTAATAAATTATTTATTGTTGGGTTATTTTTATTTACTGTTAACAGTCAGAGTATTATCAGATACTGACTTAAACTTGTGCAAGGAGAAAATATTTCTTGTTACTCATATTAACATTATTGCTTCTATTTAGTAATAGAATAGTCCAGTACTAGGTCTAGGAGTTGGTTATATTGTTGTTGGGATTAGTATTGTTTTTATTGTTGAGCTTTAACGCTTTCTTAATAGATGGCTGCTTTTAGGCCTACTATGGTGTTGTAAGATCTTACTCTCTAGTGAAGGTTGTACCCATTTCTAAAAGGCTGTACCTTTTTAGACTAACTTTTAAAGATACAGTGAGATTTGTTTATATTTTTTGGTATCTTTAAAGCTGAACTAAGATTCATTTTCTGGACAACCAGCTATCACCAGGCTCGTTAGGCATGTCACCTCTACTTATAGATCTTCTCACTATTTTGCCACATAGATGAGTTGGTTCTAATAAACTGTCTATAGGTAGCTCGTCTGGTTTCGGGTTACTTAGCTGAAATTCGTTTTGTTAAGTTTTTTGCTCGTTAATTCATTATGCAAAAGGTACAAGGGTTAATCTTTGCTTTTTTGTACTTTGATTATTTTCTTTCATCGTTCCCTTACGGTACTTTCTCTATAGCGCCATGTTTAGAATTTCTATCTCCTATACTTTAATAGGGGTAAATGTTTTGTTTTAGTATGTTTTGGTTATTGGATTGAAGAGTGGGGGTTTGGGCTAGGCATAGTTCAAAACATTCACAGTACACGAAATCTTCTAGGTGTAAACTAGATGCTTTAATTAAGCTATGTCTTGGTTTGTCCAAGCACACTTTCCAGTATGCTTACCTTGTTACGACTTACCTCCTCTCGTGTAATTGGTGCATGTAAATAGGTTTGGGTGCATATATTTACTTGAGGAGGGTGACGGGCGGTGTGTGCGTGCTTCATGGCCTGGTTCAACTAAGCACTCTATTCTTAGTTTACTACTAAATCCTCCTTTGGCTGTTAGTTTCATAATGGCTTTCGTATTAAGTTTTCTTGGATAGAAAATGTAGCCCATTTCTTCCCATTCCATAGGTTACACCTTGACCTAACGTTTTTATGTGTTATGATTGAGCTTACTTTTGTTCCTTTTCAGGGTTTGCTGAAGATGGCGGTATACAGACTGTATTAGCAAGGATTGGTGAGGTTTATCGGGGTTTATCGATTATAGAACAGGCTCCTCTAGAAGGGTGTAAAGCACCGCCAAGTCCTTTGAGTTTTGGGCCGTTGCCGGTAGTACTCTGGCGAATAATCTTGTTTTTGCAATTATTTATGTTTAGGGCTAAGCATAGTGGGGTATCTAATCCCAGTTTGGGTCTTAGCTATAGTGTGTCAGTTGTCGTAGAGTTACTTTCGTCACTTATTTTTGTTATAATTATGGCTTTTTACAGCTTAATTAGGATTTAACTCTATTTGGTGTAGTACTTTAACACGTTTTACGCCGTGTTCCTGTTAGCTTGGGTTAGTCGTATGACCGCGGTGGCTGGCACGAGATTTACCAACCCTAGTTAATATGGCTTAGTCGAACTTTCGTTCATGGCTTAAATTTTGTCACTGCTGTTTCCCGTGGGGGTGTGGTTAAGCAAGGCGTTATGAGCTACAGGGTGTGTGCTTGATACCTGCTCCTCTTAGTCCTGCTGATTCGGAGGGCGCTACTCACCGGGGTGCGGATGCTTGCATGTGTAAGTCTATTGAAAGTTAACAGGAAGGCCAGGACCAAACCTATGTGTTTATGGAGTTGGTATACTCATCTAGGCATTTTCAGTGCCTTGCTTTAAATTTAAGCTACATTAACCATGTAGTATGTAAGCAGACCCAGGCACCTATATGTCTATCTTGTTTGGAGTGTGAATTTGAGTATTGGGGGTGAGATAAATTTATATTGATACTTAGGGGGAAGTATGTTAAAAATGGTGGTTAATATTTAAGAGGGGGGGGGGGGAAATATAATAGGTATGTCCTGTAACCATTGACTGAAATGCCCATGCCTACCATTATGGGGATGCTCAAGATGCAGTTAAGTCCAGCTACAATTTATGCTCCGGGTCGGGGCCTTTGACGGCCATAGCTGAGTCCAAGCATCCCCGAAAATTAAAAAATACCAAATGTATGACAGCACAGTTATGTGTGAGCATGGGCTGATTAGTAATTAGTCCATCGAGATGTCTTATTTAAGAGGAAAGAATGGGCGGTTTTAGATGAGATGGCCCTGAAGAAAGAACCAGATGTCTGATAAAGTTCATTAAATAGCTACCCCCACGATTAATGGGCCCGGAGCGAGAAGAGAAATCCCTGCCAAGCGGGTTGCTGGTTTCACGCGGCATGGTCGGTAAGCTCGTGATCTAGTGGACGGGATACGCATGGTGACGAGGATAGATTTGACTTTATGCGCTATGTACGATCTAAGCAGGAAATGTCCTATGTACTATAGATAATTTTTATTGTACTTGCTTATATGCAAGGGGAAAATCATTTAATGTACTATATACATATTATATCTTTATTACATTAATTATGATGTACATGCTTATATGCATGGGGTAGATCATGTAATGTAATATATACATAGTATGTCTTTATTACATTAATTATAATGTACATACTGCACACAAAGTAGGTCATGTAGTATACTGCATTTATGTATGTTTTTATTATATTACTTCAGTGTATATATTCATACATATAGGATGGATCATGTGGTGTGCTAGACGCATATCATGTTTACATTGTATGAGTGTTAGTGGGTATGTTTGGGCAAATGACATGGTGTGTCTGTGTGTAGTACTCGTACATGTGTCTATTGAGGTGAGTTATTAAGCATGTTGTTACACGTGCAAGCTTATAGAGTGGGAGATTTGTGTCGTATGTTTAAAAATTTTAGCGGATTTAATACTGGGGAGGTTCTTAGTGTTTTTGGGGGTATATCAATAGACGCAATTAATAGTGGTTCAGGGAATAGTTTAAGTAGAACTTCAGCTTTGGGTGTTGATGGTGAGGCTATCGCTTCTTCCTTGAGTCTTAGGGAGGTTAATTGTTCTCCTTTTCTGGTTTACAAGACCAGCGTATTAATTTTACTACAAAGACTTGTCTTCATTTCAGGAGATTGTTTTCGATGGTGCTGGCTAGTGGTATTATTGCCAGGATGATGAGGAAATATATGATGGATGCTAATTGTCCGATGGTGATGTAGGGGTGTTCAACCGGTTGTCCTCCGATTCATGTAAGTGTTAATAGGTCTGCTATTAAAAGTCAGAATATGCATTGGCTGATTGGTCGGAACATTATGCTTCGTTGTTTGGATGTGTGGAGGAAGGGTACGAGTGTTAAGATCAAGATGGAAAGGACTAAGGCTAGGACTCCTCCCAGTTTATTGGGGATTGATCGTAGGATTGCGTATGCAAATAGGAAATACCATTCTGGCTTAATGTGGGAGGGTGTACTGAGTGGGTTTGCTGGAGTATAATTATCCGGGTCTCCGAGTAGGTCGGGAGTGAATAGTACTAGTGATATGAGGATGAGGATTAATAGTATGATGCCTAGGATGTCCTTGATGGTGTAATAAGGGTGAAATGGAATTTTGTCTGTGTCTGATGGAATTCCTGTGGGGTTGTTGGATCCTGTTTCGTGGAGGAAAATTAAGTGGATTATGGTGAGAGCTACAATGATAAATGGGAGGATGAAGTGGAAAGCGAAGAATCGGGTGAGGGTGGCTTTGTCTACTGAAAATCCCCCTCAGATTCATTCAACTAGGTTGGTGCCAATGTATGGGATTGCCGAGAGGAGGTTGGTAATGACTGTTGCTCCTCAGAATGATATCTGTCCTCATGGTAGGACATAGCCTATGAATGCTGTGGCTATTGTTGTAAATAGGAGAATTACTCCGATGTTTCATGTTTCTAAGAAGGTATATGATCCGTAATATAGGCCTCGTCCTACATGCATAAATAGGCAGATAAAAAATATTGATGCTCCGTTTGCGTGCATATATCGGATGATTCAGCCATAGTTTACGTCTCGACAAATGTGGGTTACAGAGGAGAATGCTATTGTTGTATCGGATGTGTAGTGTATTGCTAGGAATAGGCCTGTTAAGATTTGTAGAGCTAAGCAAGTGCCTAGGAGGGATCCAAAGTTTCATCATGATGAGATGTTTGATGGAGTTGGGAGGTCAATGAGTGCGTTGTTTACGATTTTTATTAGTGGGTGAGTTTTTCGGATGTTGATCATTAGTGTTCTTGTAGTTGAATAACAACGATGGTTTTTCATATCATTAGTCATGGTTAGATTCCATGCAGGAATAATGATTATGTACATTGTATTTATTTTAAGTGTAATTTTTGTGATGGGCTTTGTAGGGTTTTCTTCAAAACCTTCGCCTATTTATGGGGGGTTGGGATTGATTGTGAGTGGTGGGGTTGGGTGTGGTATTGTGTTAAATTATGGTGGTTCTTTTTTAGGTTTAATGGTTTTTTTAGTTTATTTAGGGGGTATAATGGTGGTTTTTGGTTATACGACAGCTATGGCTACTGAGCAGTATCCTGAGGTTTGGGTTTCTAATAAGGTTGTTTTAGGAACGTTTATTACTGGTTTGTTGATGGAGTTTTTTATAATTTACTATGTGTTGAAGGATAAGGAGGTGGAGATTGTGTTTAAGTTTAATGGTATGGGGGATTGGGTAATTTATGATACAGGGGATTCTGGGTTTTTTAGTGAGGAGGCCATGGGGATTGCTGCTTTGTACAGCTATGGTACTTGATTAGTTATTGTTACTGGTTGATCTTTATTAATTGGTGTAGTGGTGATTATAGAGATTACTCGTGGAAATTAAGTAGAATTGTGCTAGTGAAAATCGTAATTAGGAAGGAAAGGAAATATAATTTAATTAAGCCTTTTTGGTTTGTGATTATGATAGATGTTTTTATTTGGGTTAGTGAGATGGTTTTTGGTATAATGGTTTCTAGTCAGGTTAGGTCTAGAAGGGAGGATGCTGATTTTTGGCTTATTGTTAGATTTATATAGGGGGTTAAGCGGTGTATGACTGTGGGATAATATCCTAGTAGGTTAGAAAATTTGAATATGTTTGATGGGTAATTGAACTTTAAGTAGTGGGTTATGTTGTTAATTTCTAGTGCTAGAATAAAGCCTAGGATTGTAATTGTTAGGGCGGTGATTTTTAGGTAGTAGGGTATAGTTGTTTGGGGAATGGTTGTTGGGGGGATGTTGTTAGAAATGATGAATCCTGCGAAAAGACTTCCGATTAGTAAGCGTTTAATTGAGTTAATTAGGAATGGGTTGTTTTCATTAATAGAAATAAGGGTTGGGAATCGGGGTTGTCCTAGGAGTGTGAAGAAAATAATACGGGTACTGTAGATAGCTGTGAAGGAGATGGCGATTAGTGTTATTAAGAGGGCTCAGGCGTTGGTATATGACGTGTTGGCGGATTCAATAATTAGATCTTTGGAGTAGAATCCGGTGAGGAAAGGTATTCCTGTTAGTGCAAGGCTGCCAATAATAAGGGCTGTTGCGGTGAATGGTATGGCTTTAAATAGGCCTCCTATTTTTCGAATATCTTGTTCGTTATTTAGATTGTGGATGATGGAGCCGGAGCATAGAAATAATATGGCTTTGAAGAAAGCGTGGGTGCAGATGTGAAGAAGTGCTAGGTGAGGCTGGTTAATTCCAATTGTTACTATCATAAGGCCGAGTTGGCTGGATGTAGAGAAGGCGATGATTTTTTTAATGTCATTTTGGGTGAGGGCACATATTGCTGTAAATAGTGTGGTAATGGCTCCTAGGCATAGTATAGTAGATTGGATGAGTTTATTGTTTTCTGTTAATGGATAAAAGCGGATTAGTAAGAAAATACCTGCTACTACTATTGTACTTGAGTGGAGTAATGCTGAGACAGGTGTCGGACCCTCTATTGCGGAGGGTAATCATGGGTGCAGGCTAAATTGTGCGGATTTTCCGGTTGCGGCTAGAATTAGTCCTATTAGAGGTAGATTTGAGTTCTCTGGTTTTAGTAAGAAGATTTGTTGAAGGTCTCAAGTGTTGAGGTTAATTAGGAATCATGCTATTGCTAGGATAAATCCGATGTCGCCAATGCGGTTATATAGGATTGCTTGTAGAGCTGCTGTGTTTGCGTCTGCTCGTCCGTATCACCATCCAATTAGTAGAAATGATATAATTCCGACTCCTTCTCAGCCAATGAATAGTTGAAAGATGTTATTTGCAGTGACGAGGATGAGTATTGTGATAAGAAATAAGAGTAAGTACTTAAAAAATTGGTTGATGTTGGGGTCGGAATGTATGTATCATATTGAGAATTCTATGATGGATCATGTGACGAATAGTGATACTGGGATAAATATTGTCGAGAAGTAATCTATTTTGAAGCTGAGAGATAGTTTGAGGGTTTGGATGGTTAGTCAGTGTCAGTTTGAAATAATTATTTCTTGTCCTGTATGAATAAATATTATAGTGGGAATTATACTAGTGATAAAGGCGTATGAAATGGTTGTTTTTACGTAAAGTGGGTAATTGGTGAATTTGTGGGTGCTAAGACTAGTTGTCATGATGGGTACGGTTAGTAGGATTAGGGTAGTTAGTGTGAGGGATGGGAACAGGTTTATTACTTTTATTTGGAGTTGCACCAATTTTTTGGTTCCTAAGACCAATGGATAACTGCTATCCTTTAAAAGTTTGAAAAAGCCATGTTGTCAGGCATGGGAGCATAGAATTAGCAGTTCTTGCATACTTTTTCGGTAAATAAGAAGGTGATAGGCTTCTATTGTTAGATTCACAATCTAATGTTTTTTTAAACTATATTTACAGTATAGGGGTCCTAGGATAATTTTTGGGTTTAGGGATAGAAGCAGTAGTGGTAGTATGTGTAGTGATATGAGTGCATTTTCTCGTGTGAAGGAAGGTGAAATGTTATTGATATGATGAGTGTATTTGCCCCGTTGTGTTGTGATTAGTATATAGAGGGTGTAGAGAGTAGTGATTACTATGTTAAGTCCTATTAGAATAATTGTGATATTAGATCATGAAAAAGTCGATATTACTACAAATAGTTCTCCGATTAGGTTGATTGTTGGGGGTAGAGCCAGGTTGGTTAGACTTGCTAGGAGTCATCAGGTGGCTATTAGTGGAAGAAGTGTTTGTAGGCCGCGGGCTAAGATTATTGTACGGCTGTGAATTCGTTCGTAGTTAGAATTTGCTAGGCAGAAAAGTATAGAGGATGTAAGGCCGTGGGCAATTATCAGGGCGGTGGCTCCTATGTAGCTTCAGGGTGTTTGGATTAGGATTGCAACGATGACAAGTGCCATGTGGCTAATAGAGGAGTACGCGATGAG
>NW_026292196.1:0-23320 GCF_023091745.1 Budorcas taxicolor | reverse complement strand
TGGTTTCGTGGTGGAATCAACGGAACAAGCTTGTTTTAGCCTATGAGGAGAGGGAGTCAGATTCAAGTTACTTGCGTCATAGGACCCCACTCAATCACATGTAGGTGCATTTAGTTTTCAGATGATCTTGTATGTTATATAGGTTATCTGGGTCCTAAGAATGAGTCAGGATGCACTTAAAAAGGGGATAAAATGGCCGAGTAATGACGTGTTTATAATCAATGATTTTTGAAGTTGAATGATAATTTTGGTCTCCATTTGGAAAAAAAAAAAAAAAGAATTTGTCTAGATCATGCAGAAAAACTTGATAGTACTTACTATAGACTTTTTAAGTTATTACATTTTTTAAAATTTTTTCTCAAATAATTTCTAAACTAACGTCACGCATTAAAAGTAAATCAATCGAATCAATCATATTAGCTCATCTTCCATAACCTCATTAATCTTGGTTAATTAATCTGACTTTTTTTTAATGGATCAAGGCATACCATTAAAAGAATAAGGGAATCTATACCAGTTAACGAATAAGGGAATATAATGGAAATCTCTTCGAATCACGTTATATAACAGGAGACCGCTATGGCTGGATCCGTGGTGTGCAGATGCTTGGCTTTTTGTCACATCATTGCCACCGTATATTAGTAACTAGACAAGGTAAGGAATCCAGCCTAACACGTTCATCAATTGTATTAAGAATCATATGATTTCATCTTAAAACTCACTGATTCAGGATGAATGGTTCATGATTTTATATAGTGAACTTGCATGAATCAGTGAGATTGAGAACTGATAATAAATGGGTCACACGTGGATGAATATAACTAAACGAAAGCTCTAGCTTTGATACCATGTTAAAAATCATTAGCCCAAGATCTCATATGATGAACTTAAATTTATGATTTTTCTATGTGGGAGGAGTGTAATTTTGAATACCTCTCTCAGTAGCCCATGATCTCATATGATAGATTTGGAATTTATAATTTTTATATGTGAGAGGAGTTGATATTCTAACATAGTGGATTTGAATCTTTCATAATATTAGAAGATATATGAAAGGATTTAAGTCCATAATGAATATATTCTTACTAGATATATTTGAATTTTTCATAATATATTATAAGGATACCAGAGGATTTAAGTCCGTGATGAATATGATATACATGCATCACAAAAACTTTTAGTTAGGAATTACCGGTGGCTTTCTCAAGTAAATTGGCAACTCAAATTCGACTCCTTTCCGTTACATATTCTTTTAACAAAATTAATGAACTAATATACGTTCATCTTTAACTAACCTTTCCAATCTTGGGTATTCTCATTTTTTGATAGAATCCTATACCATTTAACAACTAAGGGAACAAGGATTCTCATTAGTTAAGTTGTCCATATTCTTTGTAAGTCATCTTTTCTATTTTCGGTGATACAATTTGTCATCTAGTTTACTCTTTGAGTAATGTTATATATTATCTTTTTTTTCAATCACCTTTTTATCACCTCTTACGTAGCGTCTTACGTAGCTAACTTGGATAAACATCCCATTCAATCATACCACGAGACATAAATCGGATTAGTCACCATCCACTGATATCAAATGGGATATGCCGACGTTTTCTCGTTGGCCTAACGGCATCTAGTGTACTTATAGATAATGGTCCTATAATTATTTATTTATTCGAGATTTTTTTATCTGTTTGTGAGTTTTAAGAATTCGTAACGTTTAGACTTTTGTTAAAACTGGGAATCATTTCATTTTTGAAATGATAGTTGAGGGGAAAATGAGTGATATGTAAAGAATTGCGGCAAAATAGGTTAATCGATATAGATAAGTGTTTCTAAAAGTAGAAGATATATGAGTTGATATTTTCTTATTCTGACTCGTAATCCATATTCTTTACTTTACATTAAGAATTCTTAATCTGATACTGAGGAATAAATTATTCTTAGAATCAAAGCTGACGACATTAGATTGAAAATTAAAGAAAAACTGTAGAATAACATTCCCTTAACAGGCATCTTCTCTGCTTGAGACATTCATGTGAACTTATTTGATTACGTTGCAGTGGTTTGCTCTTGTCTTATCTATGTGATCATCCCTTCTGCGATGATCTGCCTTTATTTCTTTAATGAATATATTCTCTTGCTTATTTAGTTTAAAAAAGTATATATATTCTTTACTTTTTCAATATTCTTTTTTTTTAAAAAAAAAAAATTTATGAGGGAGAGAAAAAACAAATTACACAGAAACGAAGTCCTAATTGGGGTTCAAGATCTTTGCAGTTCTCATACAACAAATTAAGTTAGGAAATAGTTATACAAATAGTTTTTTAAATAGGTCCATCGGTAGAGCATGGGGTATCAAGGGTTTGCTTGTTTAGTTTTGTTCCTTAACAATAAGATTATATCACCTCAAATGTCCAACTTAAGATTCAAAATATTATTTCTATACGTATTTAATCAATTAATTAAGAGTTAATTAATAATTGACATAAAAATCTAATGCATTCAAGTTCATTAAAACAAATTCATACAATATATATTGAATCAAAGCAAACACTATTTAACCCAATACAATTTCTTATTATTTGTGGTATATATCTTTAGTCTTAAAATAGAAAAAATGGCTTTCTATCTCAAACGTATCAAGAAAATGACCATGACGATCAAATGCGTAAAGCATTAGTGACTATACAAAAGACCAACTTTCATGCATGCATGCAAAAAGAATTGTTGCAATGGGTTTTGGAAAAAATTGATTTACATGTCCATCAAGGATAGCTTGTCTGAAATTTAGCAGAAGAAAGTTTAAAGTGAAAAATGTATAAAATGTGTTGAAGATAAAGTATCAATTGTCTGGCAGCAATCATTAGAAAATATAGCTATATTTTAGCTAATTATTAATTTATAAAATATTTCAATACATAAAATACAAAGAAAATATTTAAAATGTATTATCTTATAATTTTATAAAAAAATATTAATTTAATACACTGGTTCAACTCGGGACTGGACAATTTTGTTATTTAAAAGAGATTATTAATTTATTGATTATTAATTTAAAGAGATTTTAATGTTTATATATTTCACCTTTTTAAAATTATTAATTTAAAGAGGTTACTAAATTAACCATAATCTAGGACTGCTAAATTAACCAAAAAGGCATGAATTACAAGATTGCGATTTTCCGAAATTCGGGTTTTAAATTTTTTACCCAATAATTCTAGTTTTTTTTTTCTTCGAATATTTCTAGTTTTTTAGAGTGTATCTACACAGACCATGGGATGGTATCGCTAAAGTTTGGATGAA
This sequence comes from Budorcas taxicolor, assembly GCF_023091745.1. Lineage (NCBI taxonomy): Eukaryota > Metazoa > Chordata > Mammalia > Artiodactyla > Bovidae > Budorcas > Budorcas taxicolor. The sequence continues at coordinate 20,017 of NW_026292196.1, read as the reverse complement.
AATGAATTTTAGGACTAATTACATCGTACTAGTTTTATTACTTTAAGGATAAAGTACACATGAGCAAAGATAGGGATTAATAGGAATAATCCTGTCACCAAATTATCAGCAGCCTGAGCATCTCCATAGATAAGGGCAAAGAGATGGGTATGATTTGGCTGGTTTCTACTCCATTTTATGAGACCTGCCATACTTAGTACATGATCTACTCCTAGATGGATATGTCTTCTTCTTGTAGCACTCTTTAGGAGGTCCATTAATTCTTACCCTGTGATATGAACCAGTTCCATTCTTTCTCTTATTCAAGAAGCTTTTGTAGTTGCTGCATCAAACATGTCACGAAATTCCTTCCAACTCTTTCTCCATTTATTCCAACTTCAAGTACTTCCATCACTCTAAGTTCAGCTCCTGCAACAATTGTGCCCAAAATAGATCTTCGAATCGCCATTGTGTCGAAGGGTCCTGAACATGCCTTCCACAGTAGTTAACTATTTGCGCATCTCTTGGGGTTCTCCTTCGCTGGTGAAATATGTTCATAAACTTCTCCAATGCCGTCAACTCACTCAATTCCCATCGGCCTCTTGGCATGATCTTCGTGCTATCCAGCTAAATAGAGCCTCTACTACACCCTCCAAGTGTTCCTCAACTTCTTCATCAAGCTCTTTCTTTGTTTCTAGTTCTATTACGTGAATTTGTTCCCCAGTGGTCTTGGGAGGTGGAGCATTGCTTGGGCTTGCTGTTGACCTTTTCTTAGGTGCCATATCCTACCACTACACAAACTTAGTGCGTGAAAAGATAGAATATAAGTTAAAAGCAAGTAACATCCTACCGCAATCACCCATAACCAGGGGCGAAGGGAGGGGGGACCGGGGCCAACCTTCAGAAAAAAAAAAAATTTAATGTATTAAAAAAAAAAAAAAAACAGATTTGACCTTTCAATAAATATATTAAAAGTTGCAAAAGTTACAAAGATATGAGTTAGCTTGGTGGTTAGTAATAAGTACATTCATTAAATTGGTGAGAGTTTAAATCACCACAACTACATGTTTTTTTTTTTTTGTTTTTGCTAGTTTTTTCTTAGTTTTAAGTAGTTAAAAGGTATATGTTGTACTTTTTATCATTTTCTTCTCAAATCTGAATTTATTACTCTAGTAATTTCCATCTTCTCTCAAGTCTACCTCAAAAAAATATATATTTAATTGATTTAAAAAAAAAAAACAGATTTGGACCCCCGATAAATAGCGAAAAAGTTGTAAAAGTTTTTAAAATATAAGTTAGTTGTGGTGGTTAGACACAAGTACATTTATATAGTTTGTGAGAGTTTGAGTCACCACGGATGTTGTATGTTATTTTTTGCCTAGTCTTAGGTTGGTTAAAAAAAGAAGGAAAAGTTAGGGAAGTACCACGTTTTGCCTAGTCTAAGTTGGTCAAAAAAAAAAGAAAAGGCTAAGGAAGTATCACGTAGGCACTTCCTTTTGCCAATTTGTCATTGCCAGGAAAACGAAGTACATATGCTGTACCTTTAAAAAAAAAAAAAAAAAATCTATCATCTAAAACAAAGAATGTTGTAAAAATCTTAAAAATATTGAGTTGGTAGGTAGTCACACATACCATTATATTGATGACGTGGGTTTAAGTCACTATAGTTGTATTTTTTTTTTTTTGCTAGTATGTGTATGTCTATTAGATTTAAATAGATATATATAACTTTTAACTTTAACGGTAAAAATTGAGTCTCTTTTCTACTAACCCAAAAAATACTATACAAAAAAAAAATTTCGACCCTCCCAATACTCGACTTTTGTTTCTGCCCCACATTCCTTGGTCTATAATGATTATAATCTAAGTTTTGATACTACTCTATTACACTCCGAATTTTAATTCTGAAGCCCTTGAAAATAGTATAAAACATTTATAGCCTTTAATACATACATGAAATAATACCAGAGAAGATATCTAGTTCCCCTTTTTAGTGTGTTAGTAAATAAAGACAAATAATAGTAATGGATAACTTAGCAACGGTTAAAATATTGAGTGCAGTAATATTAAAGTATATAAAGGACATCCATTCATTGTTGTGAACATTTAGTTCCAATAAATTTTATTCCCACAACATTTAGTAACATAAGAATATTCAACCAAATAATAAAAAGAGACTTTTAATTATTATTGAAACATTTTAAAAAATATGTTATAAAATAATAAAAGGATTATTTAATAATTTCCTAATCATTTTAAATAATAGAAATATAAAGAAATGAAAGAAAACATTTAATTATCATATCAAACCAAAGAAACAATGGAACAATGACTGTTCCACTGTTCAAATAGTGACCAACTTAGTCACTGTTGAAACAGTGGTGTGGCCAATGTTCGCATGCAAGAAAAAAAGTTTCTTTTTTATTATTATTTTATTACTATAATGCATTTATTAGTCTATAATAGATAAACATCAAGAATATATTCAACTAATATAAGTGATCAATTGCTAAAGAAAAGAATATATCCTTATTTATAGTTGATTGATGTAGCTCGAGAATGAAAAATATTAGCATGATTAGTGTTTAGGGACAGAATATATATGTAAAATTGCTACAATATCATATCTTCTGATGGTGCTAGCAGTGATGCAAGCTGCAATATAATCATCTCGGTTTTTGAGCAATTTAGACAACACTTAATTGAATTGTTTGATCTTGTGAGAAAATGTAGATACTCCTTGTTTTCAATTTGATTAGTAGTTGAGATTACATGTGGGAGGCCCAAAGTAGCTTCATAGAGAAGTCCATTACTCAAAAACCTCGCCTTCAAAATTCTGGAAATGGCAAATAGTTGCATCGTCCTAGATTGGATTATTCTCACAAAATTGATTACATTTTTTTTTAATTCAAAAGAGGCCTAAAATTATATAACACATATTTAAGATGTCACTCACGAGAATTAATCTTATAATGTCTCGCACTTACAACGAGAAGCTGTGTCTTTTTCACCCTTTTCTATTTCTACTAAACTAAATTTTTTGCTAAACAAGCAAATTGAAATCATTTCATTAACAATCTGAAAACAAAAAACATACAACCAGTCAAGCAAAAGGAAACTAAACAATAATATCATCTAGTTTTCAATCTTTACGAATTCTCTTATTTCGGTCAGTATTTCTATAATTACGAGTTAGTCTAATTCTTTGTCTAACACTTGCAAAAATGTTTGATTTCAGCTGGCCTTCAGTGAGGACTTCGTTATCAAGTCAAGTAATCACTCCTTAGAGGCAAGATCCCTTGCAATAACACTTGCTCCAATGATCACTACTATCCCATGAAGGAACTCGACTACTAACCTTGCACATTCTAAGCCCATGTTGCCAAATTCTTCTGCTAAACCAAACTAGAAGAAGTGTTCGTGTATCCTATTTTGTCCCAAACCAAAAAGAATGTGACTCTATCTTTAATTTTCTTCTTCTAATTAAAACAACTTCTTGCATTATATAAAAATAGTTTTGCAATTTTTTTTTTTTTGAAAAACTTCAATTTAGAACTTTTTATTTTTTAGTTTTTTTAAGCTCTTTTAGAAAATAGGTCAAACAAGTTAATTTCAGCTTTTAAACTCACATAAAATAATTTTAAGTGTCCAAAAGTTAGGCCAAACAATCATTTAATCATCAAATTCTCAAAAAATAATTTTTATATTATTTATGAAGATACGACACTTAGTGTTTCATATTCTTCGTATGGGATCATATGCAAATGCACAATCAGACACAAGTTTTTTTTTTTTTTTTAGTAGACTCACAATCAGACACAAGTTTGTTTACATAATTTTTTCCCCAAGTTCTTTGGATTACAACCAGTGTTCGCGTCTTGATGATATGAAGAAGTGAAATTGGCTAAGGTTCCTTTATTGGACTCTTGACAAGTCTACATATTCTGAATCCAATTAAGTGGTCAGTCGGTTCTGGATCATAGTTTTTTCCTCTCTTTTCGATTTGTGTCAAGGTCGTGGATCATAGTTGGGCCCGTTGTCCAAATTAGATGCTCTTTTCCTTTGTGGATTCTCTAATTTTCTCAATGAGGTATAATCAAGAAAAAAGCTATATTTTAGGTTTTTTGTATTTTCATAAAGTGATCTAGTTCTAGGAAAATTAGTTTTATTTATTTATTATTTTTTCTAAGGAGAGTAGTTTTCTTCTAGATAAGAATACGAAACAAAAAGTATATATATTGCAAGGTCGTGCAATATTAGCCGAGAGAAAACATTATATCCAATTCAATAAGTTAGCTTTTAGTATTTTACTGCTGATGGATCAAACAAGCAAAATTAAATGGGGTCTGTACTAGAAAAATAAAAAAGAAATTCTATAACCTATATATTGGATTCAAAGATCTAAATGGTGTCACTTTGTCTTAATTTGTTTAACGTAACATCGCCCTAGGTGTTATGGCCATCAAATTTGATCATTACAAATAATAGATACAAGATTTAGAATAATAAACTAATCATTTATGAAAAAGATATTTTAAAAAATATTTGAAATAAATGGTTGAAATTTGAAAAGACCAAATTGGATAGCCCATATTCTTTTTTTTTTTTTTTTTTAAAAAAATGAGAGAATCAACAATAAAGATTATCCAAATCAAATAATTACGAACAAATTATACTAGCAATTTGTTGTGTCATGTCTCTTCTCGTTACACATATGATATGTAGCCACACTCTTGTCTTTCAACTCTATTATACTATCATAGTTGTATGCACTGTCTCTACGAGAAGTAAGTGAATGGGACAGGTGCATGGCAAACAGAACGGTTCATCAAGCCACTTTTCGCATTACCTCCTTAAGTAGGAATAGGAGTAATTGCTTTTGCACCTGACTGTGATGGCATTCTCAATACCTTGTTGGAGCTTTATAACTAGTATCCGATTTCCCTTCTATGTCCTTCAAGTCTAAGGTCGGCCTGATCAATCAGATGATTTTGTCTAGTTGAAAGTAGTCAACCGACTTCTTGAAAATAAGAGCCTTTGGGGACATATCTAGTTTTCAAATCATTAAGAATTTTGGTATCATCCATTCCCTTATTGAAGGCTAAGTTCTTTCTATACGATTCGTCAGAATGGGGCATGAGAGTTACTTTTTCTATAACAGAATTTGTTAGTTACTCGTTGGTTTTATTCAATGCATTTCTCAAGAAGTGATTTATATAAATCAATAATTCTCCTTTCATGGAATTTCTCTCTTATTCATATAGTTTTGTATTTCAAAAAAATATATATATTTAAGTTAAATAAGTGGCCCAAGTGCTATTTTCACTTAAGGCTTTGATGTTAGGTAAGGGAATAAATAGAATTGTTGTGGCAAGCCTTTAAGTAGCGGTTGGTACATTGAAATAAATTTGGGTAGGGGAATGAACCAAGGAATGAAATGAAACTAGGAATGGAATGAACTAATGAATGAAATGAAACTGGGAATGAGAAAGACATGTTGGTATGCTATAGGAACTAAAAGTAGTAATATGAATGACTTGTATAATATGACATGATTGTCTTTTTATTATTATAGTATTAAAATAAGAATATATAAAAAAACCCGTAAATAATATAAAGATAAATAATAATAATAATAATAATAATAACAACAACAATAAATAATAATAATAATAATAAATAAATAAATAATAAATAAATAATAATAAATAATAAAAATAACAACAACAACAATAAATAATAATAATAATAATATTATTATTATCATTATTTATTGGTATTATTATTATTTTTAGTTTTGTTTTATTTTTATCATTATTAAAATACTTTTTTATTATTATTATTAGTATTTATTATTATTATTATTATTATTTTAATCAATATTATTATTATTTATTTTTAATTATTTATTATTATTATTATTATTATTATTATTATTTTAATCAATATTATTATTTTTATTATTTTTTAATTTTAATTATTTATTATTATTATTATCATTTATTATTATTATTATTATTATTATTATTATTATTATTATTTTAATAATAATAATATTATTATTATTATTATTATTTTAATAATAAAATTATTATTATTATTTAATCACTATTTTTTTGTTTTTATTTTTATTTTTATTTTTATTTTTATTTTCATAATAATAATTATTATAGTTTTTCGTTATTATTATTATTATTATTATTATTATTGTAATTATTTATAAAAGTTATTTTATATAATAGGGGTATAGTAGTCAAGTCTATTCGCAAATACATGGGAATGAGTCATTCCCATCTATTTGGTCTGGAATGACTATTCACATGTATGTGGGAATAAGATTCCCAAGTTCATTCCCTTATACCAAACATGAGAATTAAAATAGAATTGAGAATCTCATTTCATTCTCAACTCATTCTTACATACCAATCACTGTCTTAGAATCTGAGAACAAATGGATCTTAACATATATGTGTAAAATTTAACTATTGACCCAAAAGTTTAAGCTATTGGATCTTGAGCTTATACATGTTTATTAATAACTCATTTTTTCCTAATCTTTCTATGTGGAAGAAATTATTCTCTTTATTCTTTAGTTCGCCATGTAAAACTCCTAACAAATCTCCCAATTTTCATATGTGAACTCTCCATGTTAGGCCTCAGATCTCCCTTGATCCATATTCAAGATTGATGGATCCATCTTCACCACTCTCATAAGCTTTTAGAACTCTTTGCACCTCAACTACTATGCTGCCTCTAGTAGCTCTTTTTCGTGCAACCATATCAACCATAGGGCAACACAGACAAACTCTCGCACGAGCCTACTTGGGATTCGAACAACCAAGCTTTGCTCCATCACCTTACCGTGATCTCAATTAACTTTGAGAGTACAGCCCAAGAATTATGCTTATCATGACCTTACTCCATCATTCGAACCCTACTTCTTGCCTCCACCGATAATTCATCATGATAGTGTGACCACCATAATTCTTTGAGAGTTGAAGCCAAGATCTGCAAATCATCAACTCTGATACCAATTCGTTGTAGTGAGTCCTGAGAATCTAAGAACAAATGGGCCTTAAGACGTCTTGAGTCTAAACTTGTTTATTAATAGCTCATTTTTCTCCTAATCTTTTTATGTGAGAGAAATTCTTCTCTATGATTTTTAGTTTACCATGTGAAACTCCTAATAAGAACTAACCCTTATAATTGAAAGAAAAAATAGGAGATGGTAGTTATAATCTTATTTATTTGTCATGTCAAGAATATTGCTTAATGCTCTATTAGGCAAAAGAACAAAACAACAGTAGCAGTCATATTCTAGAGAAAACGTGGAGATTGTAGCTCTAGTTTAATATATTTGTCACATCAAGTATATGTTTGTAGATGTCCAAATTCACAATTGGAGCACCAGCAACCTACAAGGACAAAAGGCAACAGAACGATGTGACTCTTGGGACACCGGTGTGGTGCCGGCCAAAGATACTCTAACGCTCAAGTTAGTTATTTATCGAAAGAGGTACGAAAATGAGAAAAATATAATGGAAAATGAGGAGACTACCGTGGTATTGGCGTCAATATAAGGAGTGTAGGCCGTAGAGATGTAGAGGAAGAGAGAAAGTAATGTTAGTGTGACTAGTACTCGATACCCTCTCCTTGTGTAGGCGTGGCCTACTTATAGGTATGGGTAGGCCAAAAGTCATGGACTCTTAGGACTTGTATTCCTAATAAACTGCTTCAAGCGAGTGATCACTTATCCCATAGGATAGGATTGTTTTTTATCTCAAGTTTGTCGATCGTTATTTGCTACTAGTAGGCTAGTCAATTGGAATATACGATAGAGTTTGAGCTGTAATCAAGTTCATCTTCAGTTGTTCACGTAAGACAGTGCCGTCATGCGGGATTAGCTAAGGGCCTCAAGTCTTCAGCAGCTTATTATAGGAGTAAATCGTGAACCGTGGTGTGGTACATGGGCCTTGGCTCAAATTGCGTGTCGGTCGGGGTCATATGACCCGTCATGGTAAGATCGTGGGTCCAAGCCCAATTTTGGTATTAACGTTTGTCCCCCACTCCCTAAGTCGAAGAGTCTTTAAGTAAGGGAATAGTTACTCGTAACGCAATATAGTAGTTTCATTATGTCCAAGACTCTTACACTCGTATTGGTAGGCTAAATATTATCCCATGATGAATGGGGTGTTTGGTTGACTTTTCGTCTCCTATCGCAAAGCTTTTCTAAAATTAGAACCGTAGTTCTTCACAATCAGAGCCTATTGTGTTGGTAGGCTTCGCACTTCAGGCTGTTGTGAACTTTGAGTTGTTGTCATGGAGCCTACCGGGTTGGTAGGCTTCGCAACACATTACAAATTGTGGAGTTGAGTTGAAAGCTACCATGACTGTAGTCTTGATCAAACTCGCATTCTCTCTTGATAACGTAGCCTTTTCATGGAGCCTACTATATTGGTAGGCTTTGAAGAACAAACGCGCGTCGAACATTGTAGAGTTGGTGTTGGAGCCTACCGTGTTAGTAGGCTCTGAGAGATTGGTCGCACATTCTCACTTCAAAAGATGTAGTGCCTTTGGAGCCTACCATGTTGCTAGGCTCTAAAAAATTGTGCCTTTCAGTTGCTTCTTTTTTTCCTCTTACCTCTCTTGGTTTGACACTTTTCAAAGGAGGGTTGACTTTTGCAACATTTCAACAATTTCCAATCCAAAAAGACTGGCCTAGTGGTAGCAATTGTACTTGGCATATGAGTACATTATATATTGCAATATAATATCACCTTGTATCTATTGTATCCTGGTAACATGACTTGTAAACTCGATTGACGTGATGTTTGGACCATGTGATATATTTGATAATATAATGATAGTATGATAAAATGTATTATATTATGTCACATAATTAACTGCATACTGATGTTGAATAGTTATGTAACGTACTTTTTTCCTTCGTCAAAGCTATGTAACGTATTGGCATCAAAATGAGAAAAGAAAACATTTAGTACATACGTAGTATGTATGTGGCAATAGTATAATATTTAATTAGTATGTATTTTGCTTCTAGACGTGAGTACATAAGATATTTGACCATATTTAATTGTATATTAGAACAATAAATGTTGAAGTGTGGTTTAAATAAAATGTTGCACAAAAATGAAATTCTTACACGACATACATGACACGTTGTTCAGTAGAGTGTTTGACTATGTAGGTCGAGGAGTTGTTCACATGGTGCTCATTAGATCACGACAATAGTTCTATGTGAGCTCCAGCCTGTGTCTCTATGCAATCGAGTGCTCGATGATTAAGATAGAATTGTAGTAATAGTATGGTAGCTTTGAGTTGTAAGTGAGGTTGAATCCTGAATTTCAGGATGCCTTGCCCATTGCTCGACCATGTGGGTCATATTGTATAGGTGAATTGCAAGTGGTATGAAATAACATTGTAGTTTTACATATGTAATGGAGTAGACTACTACTGTGCTCCTTTACCAGTAGTTGTGAAGACTACTATTGCAATTGTTTTTCCCTCATAACTGAGGGGGACTACCAGCATAGCTTTTTTATTTTTCTATTTATTTAACTTGTAGTCAAATAAACTATAGTTGCGGTTTCCCACTCAGAGACGAGTGGGCCACCTTAGTAATCTATCATCCATAATCAAGCAGAATACCTTAGGTATCGTAGCATCCCTGCGACTAATGTGGTTGGTAGCCTACAACTTGGGCTCTGTTTGTTTGCCGTAAAATATTTTTTTAGAAAACATTTTCTGGATTTTACTGTATTTGGTAATGCCGGAAAATTAGTCAAATGTAAAATATTTTCCGGTCAAAAATTGCGGCTGCTTTTTCTTAATTTTACGGTGTTTGGTAACATTGTAAAATTAGTTAACCATAAAATATTTTCCTGTCAACAATTGCAGCTAGTACAAAATTTTGTAAAATGTTTTACGGAACTTTAGGAGAAGAAAATATTTTACGGAACTCACGATACATCTAACACCAGAAAATATTTTCCAGTAATCTATTTTTCAGTAAAATATTTTCCCTCAACAAGTTATTTTACAGCAAACAAACGGAGCCTTGGTGGTACTTTTGAGCCAAGTGGTTTCCTGCTGTAGTTGGGTTAGATATGCTGACAGTAGGCCATATGGACTTCTTAGATTGACACTCTAAAATAGGCTGACTTATTTGTTGCCCACCATTGATGGTGGTCTTGAACTTGGTAGACTTTTCAAATTAAATGATAGCCTACGTAGTCAGTAGTCTCTAACAGGATGGTGGTATTCGTAATCAAGTCACTTTCTTATCGCCTACTATTACTGGTAGGCTTTCATCGCTAAGCAAGTCTTGGATTTCTAAAGGGGATGGCTGCAAGTTGTACCTATTATAGTCGGTAGGTTAGACACTCAAGGAACTACAAATGATGTTATATGCCATGTAGAGCCTATCACTGTTGGCCTTTCATGCAAGTTGGTGAGGAGACTACATGCATAGTAGCGCTTTATAACCGGTCTCTCATTCGCCACCTGCAATGAGGTTCTTCAAAATTCAATACTAACTTGGAATTGTTTACTACCACAGAGGCTACGTGGTAGACTCTGCGCTCATATTGTTGCCAAAATAGAGCTATTACCACGGAGCCTACTGTTACGTAAACTTGATTTGAGGGGATTACTACCCTCGTAGGTAGCTCTACTCGGTATTTAGACGGGGTAGTTTAGTCGTCATTGACTACCATATTAGTAGGTTAGTCCACCATCCATATTAGTAGGTTAGACATCAAAATCCACAATCACGAATATTGGAGTACCAGCAAACTATAAGGACAAAAGGCAACGAAACGATGTGAGTCTTGAGATACCGGTATGGTGTCGGCCGAAGACAATCCGACGCTCAAGTCAGTAGTTTATCGAAAGAGGTAATAATATGAGGAAAATATAATGGGAAATGAGAAGACTACCGTAGTATTGTCGTCGATATAGGAAGTGTAGACCGTGGAGATGTAGAGGGGAGAAGGAGAGTAATACTAGTGTGGCTAGTACTCGATGCCCTCTCCTTGTGTAGGCATTGCCTACTTATAGGTATGGGTAGACCAAGAGTCACAGACTCTTGGGACTTGTATTCCTAGTAGACTACTTCGAGCGAGTGATCACTTATCCCGTGGGATAGGATTGATCTTTATCTCGAGTTTGTCAATCGTTATCCGCTACTAGTAGGCTAGTCAATTGAAATGTCTTCTTGATCGTCTATCCGTAGATATTCGATAGAGTTTGAGTCGTACTCAAGTTCGTCTTCAATTGTTCACGTGCGGGCTTAGCTAAGGACCTCAAGCCTTCAGCGGCCTATTATAGGAGTAGACCGTGAACCGTGGTGTGATACATAGGCCTTGGCCCAAATTGCGTGTCGATCGGGGTTATATGACTTGTCATGGTAGGACCATGGGTCCAAGCCCAATTTTGACATCAAAAATGTTAATGCCACTTGAGGCAAAATTATTATTCCTCCTTCCGTTCATGATGTAAAATGTTCTTAACTCTCTAACTTCAACTATCTACATTTTCTATTTTGGCATAAATGCTTAAAAAATAAAAGTTTGCCTTCTAATTAGCAAAAAGAATATATGCCTTTTTTACTTTTAATCATTATTTTCCCCATAGACATTTTTCATTTGTGATAGCTTTAGATATTGGGCAAGAGATTCTTCTTCACATAATTTAAACTTCACATAATTTAAAGTTGTCTCGAGATATCAAGATTTGCTATAACTAGCTTGTAAAAAATTGATTGCTGTAATAGACATCGCTTCTTGCTCACGCATAACATAATAGCCATACCACCCGAATATGTTTCTATTTTGGACTTTTTGGACATGATGGATTCTTTGTTTTTATTTATTTATTATTTTTTCAAAGGAAGTTAAACCGTATAACATATATTAAAGAATGTCGTTTATAAGAATATATCTCGCAATTTCTTTCACTCACAACGATAAAATTCAACTAGAGCAAAAGTCTGTTAAATGGGACTAAATAAATTTTTTAACTTAAAAATACTTTAAAAATACACACATTTTTAAAAAATACAATTCTAACTTATTCTTTAATAACTTCATTTATAAAGTCAATAAAAAAATACTAGAGTCCCGCTGACCCTTACTATATCCGCTCATGGGCCCACTGGTGGATTCTTTGTTTTATTGTTTTAAGCTTTATGTTGAAGTGGGGAAAATCCTTACCTCAACATAAAGCTTAAAACAATAAAACAAAGAATCCACCAATGTTGAAGTGATAAAGTAACAGTGGAATGTAAGTGGATGTCATGGATGCTTTCACGTGTGGAGTTGGAAGATTAGTTTCTAATCAAATCCGATACAATATTTATAGTTTTGCACACCAAAATAGGGACACATTGTGAAACTCTAACCAAAAGATAGGGAAAAGGAGATCCAGGTCCCTGACTTTATCTTTTTTTCTCACATAGGTCTCTAAAGATTTAAAAATGTCTTTCCAGGTCTTTCAATATTAATACTGTTAGAATCTTTTAATGGTAGAAGGGCAAAATAGACTTTTAATACATCAAAATAAAAATAAAACTTAGGTCAATCACATCATGACACGTGCAATGGGTTTCCTTATCTCCGATCAAAAGCCAACACAGAAGCAAACGCACACAACGCACACACCTACACAAACAACGAACACACCCACACAGTCCATTCACGCCCACACAATAGTGAAGTAAAAATAAGGAAAATGAAAGATGTAATGTTTTTTTTTGGCCACAATATGGTGGCTTTGGACTGACCAAAAAAAATGGTGGCTTTGGAAATTGAGGAACAAGAAAGTTCATGGCAATCTCCAACAGAACCAGCAATATTATTTGGCGTGGTAATAATTTTAGGAGGTTTAATTCAAATACTGAAGGTGATTGGATTATAAGTTTTACCATCAACAAAGGTATGGAATCTTACAATAAAAAGAGGAGCTACTTGTTATGCATGAAGGATAAAGCTGTGAAAATAAGAGCAAGAAACCTTGTGTGTGTAGGTAGGTGTGTGCGTTGTGTGTTGTCTAAGTGTGTTAGCTTTTCACTGAAGATAAGGAAGACGTGTCATGATGTGGTTGGCCTGAGTTTTTATTTTTTTATTTTGATATAGTAAAAGTCAATTTTGCCCTTCTACCATTAAAATATTCCAACAGTATTAATATTGAAGGACCTAGAAAGACATTTTTAAAAATTTTTAAGCACCTATGTAAGAAAAAGAGATAAAGTCAAGGACCTGGATGTCCTTTTTCCCCAAAAGATATACCATAGTACAGACTGAGTAGAAATGCACTTATATTATTTGCTTGTCGATGACGGTAGACAGTGAGTCAGCCTTGCACTTATTTTTTTTGGTCAAAGCACCATATTTAATATTGCAAAACATAAGAGTACATTAACCAACTTAAGTGGGTAGAAAGTCAAATTGCAATAAGTTATGTTAGAATATTCAAAATCTAATCAAAATATAATTTATTTTTAAGTTTGTATTTAGCAACCCAATCAATCACTCAATTGATAATTTTTTAATACAATGTAGTCGAATAGATGGACTAGATGTAACAATCTTCTTGATATCTTTTAATAGTAGTTTTACTCTTCATGCAGTAAATTTTAGAGAATTGATTATCTTAAGAAGTATCTCTCCGCCACTTTCAATTGTGACGCTAGAGAGATAAAACTGAGAAACAAAAAGGCATGCCAACCGAATTGCCAAAGCTTCCGCTCGAAAGACTGAAAAACAGTGGTAGGAAACTGCTTGTCCATGAATTAGTCAGCCTTGCACTTGACCATGTCTATATTGTAGGTTTGCTATGAGTCGAACGAATATTATGCTTGCTGATTTAAGCAAATTCGAACGTCTTTTACTTTAAACCTTTTAAATGGTCAGACCAATAATAGTAAATAGTTGTTTTTCAATTACTTTAGCACTTTATCTAAAAATTTAAATAGTTAGAGATAAATAATTATATTTATTTATTATTTTGAGCACGCTCCACACTTACGGGCCAAGGGTTTATTTTTGGAACTTGCACATGAACAATTTTTTTAATATATATTTTTAAATGGGTGATAACTAGATTTGACCTCAAAATTGTTTTGTAACCTAGGCTTTGATATACCATATTAATTTACTACATCAATTAGGGAATTATGATATTTATTTATTTATCTTCAACACTATGCCTTAAGCTTCAATAGTGTGTTGCTTATCATTTGTTCCTTTTGCTGAATAAATAAGTGATTCATTCATTCTAAAATTCCAAAGCAAAATAATCATAAGGTCGTGACAAACATCTCAAATCTATCCAAGAATTTCGAAGTCAAGTTTCCAAACTATAAAAATAAAAATGTCTCAAACTTATCTCAAAATTTCAAAGTCAAATTTCGAAACTATACAAATAAAAATGTGTCAAACCTATACAAGAATTTCAAAGTCAAGTTTTCAAACTATACAAATAAACCTATTAATTGCGCTATTCACAATTTGGTCCTATATACAATTTGCTTTGGATGTCCGTTCGAATCTTCCCTAAAACTCGTTCCTTTTTAAAAACTCTGTTGTTTCAGTCACGCCATATATAATAAACTGCTCCGCTGAAGAGAAGTCTAAGAACATTTGTTTGCAAATCAGTCGAAACTAGAATGTCCTTCCATCTGAATCTCTTAGAAACTAGCTTTATACACTTGAGGCCCTTGCACCAGATTCTTTTTGCAAATCCACACTCGAAAAAAGACTTGAGTGCTTTTAAGCTATGAAAAAAAGACTTGAGTGCCTTGTAAAATTTTTTAAAATACAACGTTGGATATTGATTAATACTGATTATGCTAAGTAAAAATTTTGATTCGACAAAGGCAGAGAGGCTTCTAAATTAAGGTTGGCCAAGTGGAAATGTTACGAAGTGTCCCTCCTGTATTATGCTTTGCCGTCCATATTTCAATCACGGAGGAGATATGTAGGGGAACGAATGGGATTAGATGTCCCTAATAATTCTAATCGTAATCAAGAAAGAGCTATAAAAATATAACTTAAATCAAATCAAGTCTTTATTTTACATAACTGCTTGTAAAAAATATAACTCAAAGGAAAAAAATTTTATTTACGATCACTTGTTACAATACAGAGCATCCTTGAATAGTTCTTCCATATAATAATATATATATATATATATATATTATATATATATATATATTAATTATAATTAACAACAAATTTCTTTTTTGAAGTTTGATTTAGAGAGATAGAATTATTCTCATTATTTATCAACTGAACTAATATCGTGTCTAATTCTTTTTCGGAATAAAAAATGATAGAGTATTTTATTCAAGGATTAAGTTGGAAATTTTCAGAAATAAAATTACATGCGGTAGCATGTATTATGATAGCCTAATTTGAACATCCCCTATAATTAATTGTACACGCTCTCATAATAATAACATATTTTAATTCCGTATTTGCTATGAATCATGTTCACCATGCACACCTTCCTTCTTATCCGGCTCATTAGTGGCTGGAGTACCTATAGTAGTGATGCATTCCAAAACAACGTCGTCTTTACCCTGCTTTAGTTTTTCTTCACGTTGTTGGGCTTTTGTTTCTCTACTCTTGCCCCACAAATAGCTGTACAGCCCAGCCACTAGCAAAATAGCTCCCAGAACACTGAGCCCACAACATATAAAATGAAATAATATCACCAATCAGAAACATTAAATTAAAATAATATTTACACTTGTATTTGTGTATGATAATTAATTCATTGTGGTAATGTAATGCGCATAGCTTTCTCGAAAGAGGGAAAAAAAGAAAGGAAATCTTTAAAGAATATTATCACAGCAAAAGAAGAATGTAGATCACCTGCCCCAGTGAAGGATCTCCTTGAAGATGAGGGCTCATAAGACTGCTGTTAAGATAAGTGATAAAGGACTGAACATAGATGCAAACACAGGCCTTTCATGTCTACGACCATAGTTCGCGAATCGTGAATCGAAATATCATTTTTTTGAATCGTGTATCGTATCGAATCGTGAATCGTACCGATTCGGTTATATCTTTATAATTAAAAATTAAATAGTTTTTCATCCTTATAACATCATTCTAAATTCATTTTTACAATAATTATACTTTAAGAGCATTCTATTTTTCTCACTAACCCTCAAATAATGATTTCATATTGTGTCATGGCCATTTTATTTTTTATTAACCATAATTAATGATCAATATCAAAGTCCCAAATAAAATAATCAAAATTCAAAAGTGAAAAAATAAATGCAGGCTTGACTATCTTGAATAAGACAAAAACATGTCTTCAACTTCTTTTTTTTTTTTTGCTAGAAACGTCTTCAACTTCTTTGTATTATTCCAAAGCAACAAAAAAAACATTAAACTAATGTGATAGTGGTTGAGAATTTGCCACAAAGCATTATCTTCAACTATCACTCAAAACTAAATTCAGAAGCATTTAAAGTGCTAAAAACTTTTCACAGCTTCATTCCAACTCAAATCCGAAAGTAATGAAGAAACGAAAAGAGAGACTTACAAGTTACAAGCAGCGCGATGGAGTATCAACACTTTACACCAGCAGTGCGATAGATTTGTGCATTTTGATCGAGATGCTAGCAGATATGTTGTCTTTCTTTCTCATAAGTTTTATGCTTGCAAATTGCAATTTTGGGCATTTGAGTTTTTTAAAGAAATTGAAAAGGTAATCTTAAGATGACTGTTTTTGTTCATTTTGATTGTTGATATTATATAGGAAATGGGCTAATTGTATGTTATTTAAAGAAATTGAAGTGGGTTTTACTTTAAATATAATTTTTGAATTTTTTTGTGTGCTTTTTTTGGTTAGAACGCGAATCGTTACGATTCGCCGAATCGAACGATTCGACACGATTCATACCGATTCAGTGCGATTCATGGACCGATTCGGTCGAATTTGCGATTCACCCTATGATTCGAATCGTTTTTTGCATGTATCGTCTCGAATCGTATAATTCGTATCGCGAATCGTACGATATCGATAACTATGTCTACGACCCAATTTGCAACCAGTAAAGTATGCCACTAACTAGTACGGCCTGCAATATTCATTAGTTAAACAACACGAATCAGGGACAAAGCATTAAAATACTATTAAAAACATGACTCTTGTTGCTACTTAGCACGGAAATAGTAATCATTTTCTTCATGAAAGCCTTTAATGGTCACGTCATGACAACAAAAGGAACAAAACACGATGAAGAGTACTTACAGTATAAATCACAGAGAGAAGATTGACATCCCATCCTAACTTCCATGCTGATATATCTCTTTGGGTAGCTACAGCCCAAATTGCTGAAGTTATGCTGCCGAAGAAGCACTGTAGGGTTGTGATCCGAAGCTTTGCTGAATATTCCTTCTGTATAGGAGCCTAAGAGAGCATATACAAATATAAATAACTGAAGAAATCTCAACCATATATATATATATATATATATATATATATATTTTTTTTTTTTAATTGTCGAAACTAAGTGTATGCATGCTATATGTCCACCTGCGCCATAAGCCAAAATGACGTTGCTAAAGTGTATCCAAGCATGAGAAAAAAACCCTTTTACCCAATCTTCTTTAATGGGTGTACTTGTTGAGTGACCAGTAGTTTGCTTTCCAGTTACATGATACATAGGGGGACCCTTAAAAAATGTAAAACACCATAGCCCCTGAGAGACAAACTGCACACCCTACCACCTTTGCCCTTCCATGCCACTGATTTATGGCAAGGCTTTCTAACCTGTGACATGGAAAAAACAAATTTGTTTCTTTTATTTGTCTAGTAGGAAAGTTACCATATTAGCAAATTGAACCTGAATAAGCCTAACTTTTGTTATATGTCATGTGTTAGTTTCATATATCCAAGGTGAATATTTAGTTGACATATTAAAAGAAGCGTGAGAAACGAAAAAAAGTTACCTAAGTTAGTATACCAGCTAAGTAATCACATAAATAGGAGATGATAAATAGATGATAAAAAAGAGTTTCTGTCTAGCCTTCTTTTTTTTTTTTTAAGTCGAATAAGCCCGACTTTTAGGATAAATCCATAAATGTTTCTCAGTAGGGGTAAAATACACAAATTTTCAATTACATGTGTATATATATTTTTTGTGGGGGCTAATTACTTTTTTTTTTTTAAAACTAAGTATACATGGATTTTTTTTTTTTTCAAAAATGCATAGAAGTTTTAACGTTTTCTCGGGTCAGTGGAGACTGCACTTTATGCATCCGCCATTGCCAACTTTCGTAATAGCATTGCTAGAAGTCACAATTTATTCATCACTTTTTGATCACCTTGTTATAATATACGTTTAGTTGATATGTCGAAAAAAGAGAGAAAAATACAAAAAGTTTATCAAGTAGATATATCAACTAGACATATTAATAGAAGAAATATTGCTTCTAATTAATGATAATATGTCATGTGTCATTTTCTTTTGTACCTCAAAAGAACAGCCATGATAAAGACCATTGCAGGGGTAGTATTAGTCATAGCATTAACAAATGTCGCAGAGGCATAATTGAAGACACTCATATAGAAATTAAAGCTTAAGGTGACCCTGTATTTTTGGTCCAACCCCCAAAAAAAAAAAAGTTAGTGTTACTTGCTGAACAAAAAGGAAATATGGGAAATTGATTATGTTAAATCAAGCACGTACCCGAACGTGGCAACAACGGCTATCTTACAGAGTAACTTAAATGTTAGGGGAGTAGACGCTTTTCTGCAGATTCGGGAGAAAAATTGTCACTAAAATAGTCTCTTACGAAATAATTTCATAAACACAGGCCCAAGTAGACTAATATAAGTATTAAATTATGCAACGCTAAGAAATGATTTTCGTCTACACATGTAATAAGTGGCGGAACCACTTTTTAATGAGGGTGTACTTATATATGCATATTCTCAACTTGAAAAAAAAAAAAAATCACTATGCTGAACCCTCTTGTTGTATAAATGCACACATTTGACTCCTCTCACTATATGAGTGCATATTCTGATCTCGGGGTCCTAGTTTCACCACTACATGTAGTGACATATTAAAAATAATAAATTAATATAAAGAACCTCTCACTAACAACTTAGTTAATCATTTAGATAAGGTGGTAATCCAATATATTAAAGTGCAGGTTACCAAACGGGATCTTGTCTGTTGGTGCGACGGCGTGTTGAAGAAGATAAATAATATAATAATTTTTCTTTAACTTTTAGATGAGGTGGTAATGTGTTAGTAAGATAGATTGTTACGAAATAATAGAAAAATTGTCACCAAAATGGTCTGTGTACCTGTCCAGAAAGTAAGCAAATGGAGCTAAGAATACAATGGCGAAGGCTTGTATATAACTGACAAAAATAGCAGGTTTCATTCCTCCAGATATTGATGCCTTCGAGAGGAGAGACATTCCTGTGCTAATAAGCTGCACAGTGACCACTGCAATGTAAGGAAAACAATTCGCTATGCCCATTGTGCAGCTGAATAAGCCCTTGATGTTTGCACTATGGTTGAGCTTTGCGTAATCAAGGTGCAATACATGTTGTAGCTCGTCGACGTATTTATAGGCAAGTGGCATTGAGTGGATTCCACTTCCACGAACGCCTGTCCTCAGGTGCGCTGTACTTTCCATAATCGTGCCCGTGAAGGATAAAAGGTCTTTCGTGTTACGCAATATTTTTAGCATAACATTAGTGGAATGTCTACTAATCTATTTATGTCATTCCACATAATTTATCATATAACGGACTGAATATCTTTTATACGAATCGGATTATTGTTAACAAATATTACTAGTTTCGATGGGATCAAGTTCTTTTTGGCTGTAGTAGAATTGCAAAAAGGAATACCCTCCAAACTACTTGTAGTGAAGATGTTGTTCACAACCATCACTTATCACCTGTGGAAGGAACGAAATGTCAGAATCTTTAAAAATGAATTTGCAACAGAAGAACAAGTAATGAAGAATAGAATCTT
>NW_026292195.1:0-23325 GCF_023091745.1 Budorcas taxicolor | reverse complement strand
AGAATGGATTAAACTTGAATAAACTCGTTAAATCAAATTGAATTCAAGAGGGGTCGGTTGTAGTTTGGTTGTTTGGGTGTGATTGAAGGCCCTGGTTAGTGTTTTATTATGCTAGGTAATGGCTAAAATGTAATTATGGCATTGATTTATGGGGGTGGTTTGGGTAGTTGTAGTTCAAAGTGACCATGGGGCTTTTGGGGCTTTTGTGATCGACGTAATTAAAAATGGGTTTTCTTGACTTATGAGGTGTCATAAAGTGACTTTAGATAGATGGAATGGTTGGATTTTGATTTGCATGAGTTTCATTTTGTATGTGCTTGTATTGGATTAAAGGGGTCAATTGCATGAAGTGTTGACCTTGTGTATTTGAGTGTGTTGTGGGGTCTTAGTTATGCTAGATAATGTGTATGGTGCATTTATGGCGTTGATTTAGTGATTCAGTTTAGTAGTTGTTGTACAAATGGACAAAGGGGCAATTTAGGGTTAAGTGGTAGTTGTTGGTTAAAGTGAGGTTTCGCATTGTGTAAAGGCATCATAAAGTGTCTAGGAAAGATTGGTGAAGTTGTATTGAGGACCAAATAGCTTAAGAGTTGGTATGCTACCTATTTTGAGCCTTTGAGTAAATGTCAAATAATGTAAGTTGGGGTAACTATTGCCAAAGTGGATTGAAATTCATTAATAGGTGGGATATAGTGTATGATCATGAGTTTAGAACAAGTTTAGAGAGTTTAGAGTATTCTAATGTTTGAGTGCATAAAGTAGTTAAGTTAATGAAATTATAGTAGGCTTTGCATTCTAAAATGATTGTATTGATAGTTAAGTAGTTAAATGATTAATGAATGTAATAGCCTAGTTAAATTGAAGTTCTATGAATATTGATCGCTTTGGACCTAGTTGTTTGTATTCTTGGTTTATATATTGATTATATAGTTTAATTCTTATGTGTTCTATATCATGCTAGGGTTTGATCCAATTGAGCTAATCCAAGGTGTTTGAAAATAGATTGACGCTAGTTCTTGCATCCTTTGGCTATTGAGAGGTAAGGGAGTTGCATCTTATTTTCATTTCTCTGTTGTATATAGATTATGTTAAGTAATTTCCATGCTATAAATGTTGGTTATTCAGCTTGTTCTTGCAAGACTTGTTAGTTTTATAGTTAATA
The DNA here is from genome assembly GCF_023091745.1 of Budorcas taxicolor. Lineage (NCBI taxonomy): Eukaryota > Metazoa > Chordata > Mammalia > Artiodactyla > Bovidae > Budorcas > Budorcas taxicolor. Next base: position 22,163 of record NW_026292195.1, on the reverse strand, counting down.
GAGTAAGTTTAATGATTGATGCTTGCTATTTTCTAATGTACGTGCGAGGGCAACCTACTTTGTTGTTCCTCTTTATGTGTTATCGAATTGTTAGTTGTTACCTGTACATGCTGTGTTGTGATCTTATATCGATGGTTGCGCAACCATATCTTCAGCACGGATACAATGGGCCTCTCTGGGCAGCATCGGGCTTGTTAAGGTTGGTTGTTCTAGTTCCGTAGCTATTCCCTCTCTCGCTAGTGATGCCTCCTTGGGAGAGCTGAGTCATAGAATTAACGGGGTGTTACATCCAGACTACCCTGTTTGGTGTATAGGGATGCCGACTATGTGATTGGTTCGTGGTTCGTGCTCGAGATCGACGTTGTATCCTTTTTCGTAACTCTCGTTGGGGCATAATTTTCTACCTTAGACGTTGTATCCATAATTTTCGTAACTCCCCGAATAACTGTTTCCCCTCCCTCACTGAGTAATATTTTTTTGCTTACCCTTCTTTCTAATATTTTCCAGGCATGGCAGAGATTGTCTCGTGAGGTAGAAGAAAAATAAGTGTTTACTTGACTTCTGCGTGCTTGAGTTGGTCGCCTATGTGACAAGATGGTTGGGTTGTACAGTGTTGTAAAGCATGTTAGTATTATGGAAATTGTATGTATTTGTGTTGTCTTGGAGAATTGTATTATAAAATTTAAGGGCTCGTATGATTAGTAGATTAAGGTTGGCTTCTAATAACTTGATGATTTACTTTATTGCCTAGTTGGTTTGCATGCTTGTATGGCTGAAGTTAAGGTTGATTGCTGGACTTAAAATCTAAGAAAATGAAGTAGAAAATATTAGAATGGTATGATAATCAAAATCATGATTATAGTATTCCAATGGTTAATGAAAATGCATGCTTGTATGTTTTATTTTGATATAGTAGAAGGCTCGGATGGCCTTAGAGACCTGGATGTTATGTTTATGAATGTTGTATGTTGTGGTTGTGGCAATTTCTTCTACGTACAGGTTTGTAGATAGGCCTAAAAATAGGAGAAACTGTGTTCGTTTTCCCTCATTTTTTATGACCTCGGGATTTGGATCGGGGCTCCAGTCTCATGAGGGATCGGGGTGTTATAGGTGGTATCAGAGCGAAGTTAGCTCTCAGCCGGGACAGGATTCTCAGTCTGTTGGGTAGCGAACCCTGAGTGCGTGTATGTGAAATGTGCTTTGCGTAGTGGTGTGCTTGCATATAAGACTCATGTTACTTGAATGAAAATGTGTTTCTATATGATTTGCTTATGTGAAATATGAAGAATGTGTGATATGTGTAACTATGTGTTTAAATGTACACCTATGTGACCTCTTTGTGCAATAAGTGAAACCTCTATGATATGTTTAATTATGTGATTATGTGTGCATCTAAGTCATTCCTTGAATAACTATTTACCTTAGTTATTTGTAATATTGTGTACTAAGTGTTTATTTTAAGACAACCAAACTGCATACATGCATTATCCCCCTTGAATTGGTAAGTAAACTCTTTCCCTATAGAAAAAGTTAGAAGCAGGTCTCCCGAAGATGTGGACCGGCATAGCCGGCAGTAGTTTATGTTTGTGATCAACAAGAAGTACTTCGAGAAGCAAGTATGGGATTCTCATTGGGTATATTCTTTGGTAATCTTCTTCGGAATTCTAGATTGGAATCCTGATTCGGTAATATTCGGTATTTCCTTTGGTATTCATATTTGGATTATTTCTCTGGACTTCTTATGCAACAATCATATTTGGGAATCTTATATATGGTGTTCGTCTTCAAGGGATTCATCTTTGAAATTATGTGCTGGTATTTTAATTGGGGCTTTTATTTGGCAACCATGTTTCGGGATTTCTTACTTGGTATTTTCTTTGGCGATCTACTGGGATTCTCATCGACATTCTTTTAGCGTACGTGTTGGTATTCTACTTTAGGAGTTCTATTGGAAGATCATTATTTGGTGGGTTCCATGGGTACTTCTTTTTGGCATTCAACAGTAGATAATCGAGGATCAGTACTCGATGCTTCACGTGGAAGACTAAGGTTAGAGTTATGGATGTCCGAGCTGGTATTCTTTTGCGAAGAAGGAAATGCGAGGACGCAATTGTTTGTAGGGGGAGAGTGTGATGCCCCGAACTTACCATGTAGTATATTATACATATTTGCAAATAATTAAGTGTTATTTAAGTGATTATATGTGCATAAGTGTTTAATTTAGTTCTTGAATTTACTTAATAACCTATCTTTTTCCTATTTTCTTTAAAAGTCTATTAACATATAATTAATCCAAATAAAATATTTTAACTATTATTTTGTCATTTTTATTTTATGAGATTATACCTAATATCCAATAGCCTTATTCTCATTTTTTTTTAAATGAGCTCTGAGCCCAGGGTAAAAATTAAAGTATTTTATTTTGCAAAAATTCGTATTTTTCCCTTACTATATATGTATTTTTTGTCATACATTCAAAAATTTGGTGTGCATAGCATATCGGGAGCGCGAGTTATAAAATAATTAGTGTCTCGTGTGAATAGTAACATGTAGGCTTTTAGTTTGAGCTTTATTTGATTAACTAGCATTTGGACTTTAATTAATCACATAACCTAGTTCAACCCAAGCCAACAATACATACATATACACTTATCTACGTACATATATTGCATAATATATATATATATATATATATATATATATATATATATATATATATATATATATATATATATATAAAAGAATACCAAAAGCTTGAAAAAATCAGGCAAGGGAAAAAATTGGGGGAAAATGGGAAAATTCTAGGTTTCACTATTGAGCTTCAATCCAAGCCTTTTTTAGGAGCATTGAGCCACCATAGATTAATTTCCAAGTTTTTCCATCTTCCTTTGGTGAGGGTTTTATCCATTTTGAGCATTTAAAGTTGTTGTTGTTTTTGATATAAATTTAGTTATGTTATATATGGTTGATATTATCCTTAATCTTGCTAGAATAGATGTTCTTATAGCTAAAATAGTAATCTTTGATATTTATTGCATGAGCTTAGCTAGTATGTGTGAAAAATATATTGAAGAAGATGATGAATAATGACATTTTAGGGTTTTTGTTAATTCTTGATTTTAGGCTTAATTAGATGATATTTAATGTTGCCATAGGTGTTATTGAACCTAAGATAGTGTTTAGAATGGATTAAACTTGAATAAACTCGTTAAATCAGATTGAATTCAAGAGGGGTCGGTTGTAGTTTGGTTGTTCGAGTGTGATTGAAGGCCATGGTTAGTGTTTATTATGCTAGGTAATGGCTAAAATGTAATTATGACATTGATTTGTGGGGTCATTTGGGTAGTTATAGTTCAAAGTGACCATAGGGCTTTCGGAGCTTTTGTGATCGATGTAATTAAAAATAGGTTTTCTTGACTTATAGAGGTGTCATAAAGTGACTTTAGATAGATGGAATGGTTGGATTGTGATTTGCATGGGTTTTATTTTATACGTGCTTGTATTGGATTAAAGGGGCCAATTGCGTGAAGTGTTGACTTGGTGTATTTGAGCGTGTTGTAGGGTCTTAATTATGCTAGATAATGGTTATGGTGCATTTATGGCGTTGATTTAGTGATCAGGTTTAGTAGTTGCAGTACAAATGGACAAATGAGCAATTTAGGGTTAAGTGGTAGTTGTTGGTTAAAGTGAGGTTTCACATTGTGTAGAGGCGTCATAAAGTGTCTAGGAAAGATTGGTGAAGTTGTATTGAGGATCGAATAACTTAAGAGTTGGTATGCTACCTATTTTGAGATTTTGAATAAATGTCAAATGATGTAAGTTGGGGTAACTATTGCCAAAGTGGATTGGAATTCATTAATAGGTGGGATGTAGTGTATGATCATGAGTTTAGAGCATGTTTAGAGAGTTTAGAGTATTCTAATGTTTGAGTGCAGAGAGTAGTTAAGTTAATGAAATTCTAGTAGGCTTTGCATTCTAAAAGGATTGTATTGCTAGTTGAGTAGTTAAATGATTAATGAATGTGATAGCCAAGTTAAATTGAAGTTCTATGAATATTGATTGCTTTGGACCTAGTTGTTTGTATTCTTGGTTTATATATTGATTATATAGTTTAATTCTTATGTATTCTATTACATGCTAGGGTTTGATCCAATTGAGCTAATCCAAGGTGTTTGAAAATAGATTGACGCTAGTTCTAGCATCCTTTGGCTATTGAGAGGTGACGGAGTTGCATCTTATTTGCATTTCCCTATTGTATATTAATTATGTTAAGTAATTTGCATGCTATAAATGTTGGTTATTCAGCTTGTTCTTGCAAGACTTGTTAGTTTTATAGTTAATAGAGTAAGTTTAATGATTGATGCTTGCTATTTTCTAATGTAAGTGTGAGGGCAACCTACTTTGTTGTTCCTCTTTATGTGTTATCGAATTGTTAGTTGTTACCTATACATGCTATGTTGTGATCTTATATCGATGGTTGCGCAACTTTATCGTCAGCACGGATACGATGGGCCTCTCTGGGTGGTATCGGGCTTGCCAGGGTTAGTTGCTCTAGCTCCATAGCTATTCCATCTCTCGTTAGGGATGCCGCTTTAGGAGAGTTGGGTTATAGGATCAATAGGGTGTTACATACGGAGTACCCCCGTTTGGTATATAAGGATACTGCCTATGTGATTGGTTCATGATTCGTGGCTCGTGGTTCGTGCTCGATATCAACATTGTATCCTTTTTCGTAACTTTAGTTAAGGCATAATCTTCTACCTCAGAGGCTTGGTTAACCTCGTTGGGGCATAAAGATCTACCTCAGGAGAGTTACCTGTGATTGTATTCCTTTACATGTGTTATATAGTTTTTTATACTTGTGTGTTACCACGTATTAATATTGTATTCTCATGGTTACCTCATGTACTTGTCCTATCTTGTTTGTTCTCCTTCGTTGGATTGTTTATTGCTTAGTTGTTTATTAGTGTAATAGTCTTGTATTGTTAATTACGTTACTGTTATTTATATACATTACTCGAAAACATTTTTGAAAACTCCCCGAATAATTGTTTCATCTCCGTCACTAAGCAATAGTATTTTGCTCACCCCTCTTTCTAATATTTTCCAAGCATGGCAGAGATTGTCTCGTGAGGTAGAAGAAAAACGAGTGTTTACTTGACTGCTATGTGCTTGAGTTGGATGCCTATGTGACAAGCTGGTTGGGTTGTATAGTATTGTAAAACATGTTAGTATTATGGAAATTGTATGTATTTGTGTTGTCTTGGATGATTGTATTATAAAGTTTAAGGGCTCATATGATTAGTGGATTATGGTTGGCTTGTAATAACTTAATGATTTACTTTATTGCCTAGTTGGTTTGCATGCTTGTATGGATGAAGTTAAGGTTGATTGCTGGACTTAAAAACTAAGAAAATGAAGTAGAAAATATTAGAGTGGTATTGTGAAACCCCATAATTCTTTTTATGTGAAATTACGTGTTTTGAATTGTTTATATGTTATTTGAATTAAAATATGTTAATTATATGATTATTACATCTATTACATGATATGTGAGCATTCGTGAAATTTTGATAAAAATCTGCATTGAAAATTTTATTGTTGAATTTTATGAATAGTGTTTGAAGACACGTCTACCAGAATTTTGAAACTGGTTTTTTAAACATTTTAAAATTTAGTCATCTGTTATTAATAGACCCGTGTTTGATAGAAACTGATTTTGAAACGAATTAGGAAATTAAACGGAATTTTCAACTTCTTTTGCAAAATCAGGTTTTATACCTAAATTGTATGTATAGGTATACATATATAAGTATTGTCAACTAACTAATAGTCTATTAAATTTAGTATTTAAGTTAGATCATAGAAATAAGACTATTTTTGGCTTAAAACAACTTAAATATCAAATGTTGGCAACTTTGACCAAGTTGGCTAGCTTTGACTTTGCCTATAAGATGACTACACACATTAAAACAAAGAAAAACACCACATTTACACACACATTGCAGCCGTGAGTTTTGGGAGAAAGAAGGAAAATATTTTCTTAGGTTTCCAAGCTTAATTTTCTCATAGAATTTGCAATTCAAGGCTAAACAACTTCATTCAAAGCTTGAAATTACTTGTTGGGCACCTATTCTACACATTTCTACCTTTGCTTGGGATCAAAGGTGAGGGAAAAACTAGAGTTTAATTTTAAAGCTTGTGTCAAATTTTTAATATTGAGTATTTAGTTGTTGTTTTGTTAAATTATCTTTATATTATTGCTAGTTAGGTGTTGTAGACTAACTTTGTGGATTTATAGTCATTTTAAATGGTAGTAGCATGTATTTTTATTTTTCGAGTATTTAAATTGATTATTTGGCTTATATTTGAATAATTGTTGTAGTAGTAATTGGAATTGAATTGTAGTTGTTTCTATAGGCTTGTTAATTATTTTGATGGGCTTAATGTAGTTGCATGTGTGGTTGGGTGATAGGAAAAGGTTTGGGGGTTGTTTGATTTGTAGATTGTAAGTTATGAATTTTAGAAGTTTGTGTAGTCTTTCTTTGAAATTCTAAAATGTTGTCTTTAGTTGTTTGGTAGTGTTTGAGTAGTTGTTTCATGGATTGTTGTTGAGTAGGTTCGGGTTTGAAAGCATGTTGAAATGTGTGATAAGTTGGGTGGCGTACTTTGTCATCTAACTTGGTTGTCTTAGTTGTTTAATTAATGATTCTGTTGATTGATGATTGTTGTTGTACTGGAAGACAACCTACTTTGTTGACTTATCAGAATATGAAATGTTTATTATTATTGTTGTGAGTCATGATAGTGTGTGCTACCTCTCGGGTAGTATCGAGCTGTCGGGTTGATAATGACATGACTATCATATGTTATCCTTTATCTTACATGGGCGAAGATGCCATGGAGTGTGAGTCTAGAATGAGGTACTTTCGGAATGTATCAATGGGCGTAAATGGTTAATTGAGATCGTGATGGCATATGGAGCTATATCAACTAGTGTATCATTTCTCAATTGAATGGTTATTCATGTTGCTTAAATTGAATTGTTGATGTTGATGATGTTTATTGTATGTTGTTGTTCATGGGATGATTTCCCAAGTGGAAAAGAGAAAATATTTTCAAAGCATCTTTTGAACCCTCGCTGAGCTTTGTATTGTATAAGCTCACCTTCTTTGCTGACTTTCAGGTGTTACCGAGCCGGAGTTAGGGTACGTGCCTCAGGAGATTTGCTGACTTTCAGGTGTTACCGAGCCGGAGTTAGGGTACGTGCCTCAGGAGATTGAGTACAAGCATTATGTGGATGAGTCAAATGTGCAAGAGTCTTGTCATTGATGTCTTGCTAGAGTGCTTTTATATTGCTTTGTACTAAGTAGTTTGATGTACTATTTAAGCTTTGAAGTTTGTAATGTAAAAGATGATATAAGACAGTGAAAAGTATAATGCTAGCTAGTTGTCTAATTTTTGTGATATGAACAGGTTGCTAGACTAGTTTTATATATGTTATGCATATGTATAGTATAACTTGTGGTATGTTATTGAAATAGAGGCGTATGACTTTGTTGGGATGTTGTATGGTTGTATAATGTGGGGTTTGAATGTATGTATGTTGTTGAAATGGTTGTTGAAGTTTGGAGTTGGTTGTATGGTATTTTAAAGGATTAGTTTAGAGTCTTGTTGTCCAAATTACAGTCGTTATATTGCCGAATTTCCGTTGCATCCTGACTGATCGTAAGTAGGGTTGAGTTGGGGCGTGACATTAAGTGGTATCAGAGCGCATGTTGAGCTGTCAGCCAGGTTATCCTCGGTATGTGGGTAGTGGTCTTAGCATGAAAGTATGTATGAAGTGAAAGAAAAGTGAATTATGTGCTAATATGATTATGTGATTAACTTGTTTATGTGACTAACACTTATGTGATCTACGTGCCTTACGTGAGTTTGTTGTCTTTGTGCTATTAACTGTATATAGTCTGTCTATGTGTTATAACATGTGTTAACTCTTTGTTAGTAGAATGGCTGGACGACTGAGAACCCGTGGCAGGCCTCTGGGAGGTAATGAGGAACAAGGAAATGTGGCGCCGGGCCGAGACCAGGGTTATGACCGTATTGCAATGGCTATAGACCGAATTACGGAGGTCATAGCAGGGCAGTCATAGATTCTAGTAGGGCAGGCTGCTCCGGTACAGAACGTGCAGACACAGATGCATAATGTACAGGGTGGTTACCGTGGAAGTAGTCTGTTAATGGAATTCTTGGGGTACTATCCACCGAGGTTCCAGGGTAAGCCTGATGATCGGAAGGTTGAGGCTTGGATCAATAAGATTGAGAAAATATTTGACCCACTTGATTACACTAATGATAGGAAGGTTACCTTTGCTGTATTTCTATTTGATGATGAGGCAGAGGAATGGTGGTGTACAGTGAGGTCAGATTGGGAAGCTCAAGGTACTCCCTATATTTGGCTGACTTTCTTCAGGAGTTTCGGGCTAAATATGTCTCGAGGATTGCACGAGAACGTCGGGATGAGAAGTTCAATTCTCTGGTTCAGGGTAATTCCACAGTGGCCCAATATGAGGACAACATTACTAGGCTGTCCCAGTATGTACCGGAGTTTGTGGTGGATCAGGAACGGAAGACCCGGAGGTTCATTAGTGGTCTAAGGCCAGAGAATCAGGATGCGATGACCTTGATACAGTATTATGAGTTTTCTATAGATTTTAACGCAGCTTCTAGGTTGGTGAAGAGGAAATGGGAGTAGGCTAGTTCTAGTCAGGCCAGTAAGAGGCCGTTTCAGCCTCAGGGTCAGCAGGTTATTTATAGCCCTCCAATGCAGCAAGGTTCTTATAGACCTTAGGGGTAGCAGAGTACTTACGGACCCCAGTTTCAACAAGAATCCTATCAGTCACCGTCTCAGCAGAGGCCAGCACAGTCTCAAGGTCAGTACAGGCCATATGTTGTGAGACCTCAGTAGCAGACTGGTATAGCTGCTTATTCAGCTACTGCTTCTTTGGGAGCCAGTGCTAATACCCCGACACCACATTGCACTTATTGTAAACGTAAGGGCCATTTGGAGGCTGACTGTCGGATGAAGGCAGAGACATGTTTAGGTTGCGGCAGCAACCCAGGGTGAGAGATTGTCCAAGATACCAGAGGTCTGAGGGTCAGCCAGCGGCCCAGGGTTATCAGGGTAGACCTGCGGGCAGTGCATCTCAGCAGCAGTGGGGTCAGGCTCGGGCCTACGCAGTTGACTTGGAGGAGTTGCCTGAGGCAGCTGAGGTTGTGGCAGGTAACTTTCTTATACTCAATCAACTTGTTAGATTACTGATTGATTCTGGTGCTACGTATTCTTTCATTACACCTACTTGTGTACAACGTGCTGGTATGCAAATAGAAAGTTTGTCTTATATGATTGAAGTTAGCACATGCGCGATATTAGCTAGTGATTGAGTAGTTGTGAGGCTGAAGTATGTGAAACTCCAATTAAGGAACAAGCTACACTACGACTACATATTGACTATCGGGATTGTTAAATGGTGATCTTACTTGACATTCTTTTTCGAGATCTCTATATGAAGATTTTTACTTAGTATACTCATTTGGAATTCTTCTTTGGTATTTTATATACGGTATTTTTATGTGGAATTCTTATATGGTGTTATCCAGAGTTCTTACTTCGGGATTATTATATGGTATTCTCGCTCAGTGATCTTGTTGAGGTTTCACTTGGTATTCTTGATCGATGCTCTATCCTAGGATTCATAATTGGCAATCTTCTTTGGTAATTTTATTAGGAATTATTCTTCGAAAGTCCTAGTCGGTGTTCATATCCTTCGTTCTTAATCAGACTTCTTATTTGGGGATTCTTATTCGACGACCTTGTCAGTATTCTTACTTGGTATTCTTAGTTGGTATTCGGAATTTGGTACTCGGTTTTTCATTCGTATGTTTGGGTTAATAGCGCCTGAGTTATTTGGAGGGTCAAGGAAGAATTGCACAGACACACATTTTTCAAAACAGTTTTTGAAAATAATTTTCGAAACCAACCCATACCAAACAAGTTTTTTTGTTTTTGAAAACAAAAAAATAGTTTTCGAAAACATTTTCAAACAAGCCCATAATTAGTTATGAGTTCTTCAAATAATCTTTACTATGACATCTTCTTAGTTTTATTAACTTCAGGTCTTCATCTTTCGAGCACTTCTGTAAACAACAAATAATCATCATCCTTCTAAAAGAGGATTGATGGTATTATAACTTTGAAGTACAACAACAATTATGTTTCAAATATGAAGCCGAAAGAAAAAGAGAACAATTTATCTAATTTTTCAAAACAATTAATTAAGATGATAAGGGAAAATTAATTTCAATTTCCATTGCAAAGGCTTAGTCATTATAGTAGAGCTAGCATCTGGGCCAGTTGAGTCCAGCCCAAATGAGTTGTGGATTGAGAGAAATTGGGCCTAACTCAGCCTAGACATTTATTAGGCTGGGCTAGGCTCGACTTAGCTCATTTATCAAAATACAGGACCTAACTCGACCCATGAACCCACAGCCTTGGGTCATGAGCTGGGTTGGGCCAATTTTTTTTGTGATTAGTATAATTTGAATTTATTATAGATACATACACATATAAATATACAAACATCGATATATATATATATATATAATAATAATAATAATAATTGAAGAAAATTGAGAGGCACTAGGATTAATAAAACAATAACTTAAGTAAAACTGAAATTTAACCTTTTTAAGAAAAGTAAATTTAATAGTTAACGATACATAAATAAATCAATAGCGTTAACATGAAATATTACATAACAAGGAAGAAAATTATTTTTCATAAATACCAGTCAAGGTCAATCTAATGAGCAGTTATACACATAAAAGGAATGATTAGTTCTACTATTCCAGCTATAACATATCAAATAAATATTAGTTGAAAAAGAAGAAAATGTTGCTTGTAAAATTTATTTTTCTTCATTTAGAATTAAAAAAAATTTGCAAAGTACTTCTTAGAACTCTTACAAATGTAAGTTGTAAAGCCTTTTTGACACAGGTTTCAAAAGCAGGATCTTAACCAAAATTAATAGTTTTTCAAATGTAAGAACAAATTTTGCTAATTCTTTCCTATTTACTTCATGTTAATAGTGAAAAGTAGTCACACTACTGGATGAAGAAACATAATTGAGTTTGAATTATGTCATTAAATATACTGGGGTATATACTCTCCAAATTCATTTTTACACTACCTGTTCCAAAAAGCTTTTTGAATTAGCATACTTTTTTGCAAATATTACAAGTAGCAATTTGTTTTTTCTTATCATGGGTAAAAAAAATTTCAAACATTTGAACTTATACCTCTACCTCTTTTAGGATTAGTGTGGGGATACTAGGCAAAGAAAGAAAAAAAAATCTTTCTAGTAGTTGTTATTATTATTATTTTTTAAAGAAATAGTTAGAATAACTTGCAACTTGTAATTATTATTTTCATTTAAAACAATTGTTGCAATTGTAATGTAACGACTACTATTTGAAATTTATTTATTTTTTAAAAAGTAGGCTTTACAACTTTTTAGGGATGACAACATGCATCCTCTTTATTTGAAACTGATAAGTAACCGCCTAATAAAAATCCAATAACAAAAAATCGATGTAGAATCCGTTAGGGTTTGGGTTTTATAAAGAGAAACCGATGGATAAATCGATAGGTTTTTATTTTTTATGTTAAAAAAAATCGAAACCCGATTATTAATTTAAAAAAAATCTAACATATATATATATACACTTAAAATAGTAGAACACTAACTAAAATTGGTAATTAAAATGATAAAAATTTGAACTAAACTCAATTAAAAAAAAAAGTGAATTAAGCTCAATTAAAAGAGATGGACTAAGCCTATTAGACCAATACTTATACTCTAAAGAAATTTTCAGCTTTACTTGCTGAAAAGAAAGAAGAGACATTTCTCACTCGGCACTTGATAATGAATTTCTTTTTGCATAACTTCTTGATTTTGATTGTTGCTCATAGAATTATTATGTAATTTATTTCAAGTTTTATCATTGACTTGGATTCTTTTATTTTTTGTTTCTTTACATTTAAACTAATTTTTCTTACATTGTTTTAGGTTTTTTTTATTTAAACTAATTATTTTTTTAGTTAAACCGTTACGGTTATGGTTACTGGTTTTGAAAAATCATCACATTTTGGTTACGATTACGGTTACGGTAATTGGTTTGCTAAACGGTTTTGGTTACAATTTTGTTATTTTTCATGGTTAACCAAACTGTTGCCATTGCTACAACTTTTTTTTAAAAGTAATTTTATCTTTTACTGATCAATAAATAGGAAAAACGTATAAAAATATGTTAATATTTTGATATTTGGCATATTTATGAAGTTCAAAATAAAAGTGAGAGTTTCTAAATTATTAGATTGGCCAATAATTAATATTAATGCAATGTTTAATGAAATATATTAAGTTTGATTAAAACGATTATTGAATGCATATGAGATTTTCTTTTTTTTATTAAAATCACACCTGGTCAAGAAATACGAACCAAAATTTGTTATTATTTGAAAACCTATCAAACCACATAACATTTTCCCCTATTATAGGTAGAATCACATTTCTATGATTCAAATAAAAGGGATTTATTTTGTTTTTATTTAAAAATCTGTAACCATTCGGTGGCTAATGGCGACAGAATGGCTGCAAATATGTTAAATTGGTATTATTATTATTTTAATAATATTTTACATTGGAATATTCTTATTGCTATTAAAATATTTTATTTTTTATTACTCTTAAAAAATAGCCACGAAAAGGTGACAAATATTTTATTAAATCAACCAAAAAATGATACGTGATAGTCCGTAGCTACTCCGTTGTACATTAGCAACAGTGTAGTAACATAAATTTATTATTTATTTTTATATTAATATTTTATTACCATAAATAAATAAATAAATAAACATATTCTGTAGCCTTTTTGTGACTAATTTACGATGAAATGGCTACGGATTATCACATTTTATTTTTTTGATTTAATAAAAAATATGTGGTCATTTGGTAGCAATTTAGCCACAACATGGCTACAAATTTTTATCTTTTAATTTGTTTTACAGTAATAAAATATTATGTCGCTATTCCATGGCTATTTGGCCACCGTGTGGCTATGGAATCTTATATTTCATTTATTTTTTGTAATTGAAACAATAATCCTAGCAAAGTCTTGGTGCCAACTTGACCATGGAAAGACTACGGACTACAGTTGTCCCTTACCATTCCGTCATCAATTGAATATAGAAAAAATTTCGTCACCCATATCCTGTTTTCTTATAGTATAAGACTATTATTGCCATGCTCAAGAAACGATTGGATGTTGTAAAAGAAACATAGGGTAAATTAGTTGTCGGGGGTGCTCTAGTCATACAACAGTAAGAACGTCAACAAGGGATGTCATTCCCTAAACCCGGTCCTAGGGGAACCAAGCTCAAGACGTGACGACACACGAATATTATAATGTCTGTAATATGACATCCAATAAGAAACAGAAAATCCTAACCACAATTAAACAAAGTCTACATCAAAGTAGATATGATACCCAACATATATAACCTCAACAAGCATACATAAGCCCAAATGTGATCATGAATCCAACTATGACCAACCCTATTTACAACCAAAACGAGCTAGACTTCATAATAGATAAGTTATCATGTATTCCAACCATAAACTAAAACATATTTTCATTACAACAACCTATTAAAATTCATTTAAACATTGTTTCCAAATCCAACACGTGCTACACATAATTCATGTTCCACGGCTCCTCAATAGCCTCCTCATGCGCATAATCATCATTATGTACACCTGCAGCATGCATAACAGAGGGGTGAGCTTATCTGGCACCAAAGCTCAGTAGACTCAAAAGCCTACTCTACAACATCTCTAGCTAACATATATTGCATTAGAAGCTAAATACAACATATAACATAAATCTCATAAGTTCAATACAACAAAAATCAACAAAATATGCGACAAATTATGCATCCCTCACCTTGTATTAGCTTAGGCACCCTAGGAACTAGCTAAATCACCTTGAAATTTCCTTGCTCAAGCTCAATCACCAAACCTTAGCTTGATTTTTTTTTCTCTCTAAGGAGCCGACGGGTTCCTCTTTTTTCTTTTTCTTTTTTTTCTTTTTGTTGTGTTTTGCTTGCTAATATGTGTGTATATCTATATATTGGATATATATGTATAGGCTAATAAGTGGTTGGGCTCTAATATAAGGTGTTGGGCCTAGTTCAATTTAGTGTAAAAACTAACTAAACATTAATGGCCCAAAAACAATATAATTGCTACTATTCACTCGGGGACACTAAATATTTTCTATCTAGCGCTCGGAGCATGCAATGCACATAATTCAAACGAATACCTTAAATAGAATATATAATGTGGAAAAAATATAAAATTCGGGAAATAAAATAGTTAAAAATTTGCCCCAGGAACATATTAAACATAAAATTTAAACAAATGAAAGCAAAGTAAAGGGCAAATAAGGAAATTATGCAAATAGTACAATTAAATAAAGTAAATTAAAAGTCCCTTTGGGCTTGGGCGTCACAATGCATATATGTAAAATCATGAAATACAGTCATTTTACATACTTTAAAGATTAGATCTTTGGTTATACATGTGATTTCATGGACTTTAGAAATCGTGGCTCTGATACCACTTGAAAACGATGTATGGGATGGAGCGGTTTCAACCAAACATGTAAAACCACAACCTATTAGGGCAAAAGCAGAAGCGATGAACTTTCAAACATTTCAACATCATAATCATTTGTATTCACATATTTAGAACTAAAGTCCATGATAATCAACATGTATAAAGAAATATATCAAATATATTACAAAGTAAACAAGAGATAAATGCGGTATACCTCACATTGATAGCCGAAAGGTGATGGAAACATGATGGTGTGGATGAGCCTCCTTCATAAATGCAAATGTTCTAGATCGATACACACGAGCATCTAAAAGTAAACTCCACCAACTGAGTAAATGTTCTAGCTTCCTAGTAGTAGAGCTAAGCTTGTATGTATGTGAAAGTGCAAAAGAAAAACACCTAGTTGGTGTTCTTGCTTAGGCCGAGAGAGAAAAAGGGCAAGAGTGAGTGAGAGAACTTTGTCTTGTTTTTTCTTCTTGTGTTGGCCGAAATTCACCTTGCATGGAGGAGTAAATATGGCCTTTTATAATTTCTTGTGTGATCTTAGCTTGTGACAAGTGGTATGATATATCTTCTCAAGACATCTTCCTTTTGCCAAGTGTCAAATATGCATTCTCTCAAGACATCTTCCTTTTGCCAAGTGTCATAACATTGAGATTTCTAAAGTTATGTCACTTGTCATCCATGCAATACTTTTTCTATAATTAATTTTAATCCCCATTAGAATAATTAATTGGAAGGAGACCCATTTCTCTATTTGCACTTTGGCTCTAATACTTTCACCCCAATACTTTTAATATTTATATTTTGATTCCAATACTTTTTAGTATTTGTACTTTGGCCCCAATACTTTTAATATTTGCACTTTGGCCCCAATACTTTTTGTAATTACAACTTTTGGCTCGCTTAACAATTAACATCCAAAATGAATTACAAGCTCATTTAATTCTTTATTCTGGATGCTCTTTATTTGTGTGTGACTTTCTAAATTCATAACCGTATAGCGATGAGGGACTATTAAATGCTTTTAATCTATTTTGGGAATGTCTCCATCATTCTTCGGAATACCCTCACGTTCAAAAGTGACGCACTAGCAACAAACATATCATGACAGTTTATACGGTAATGAAGTCCAACTCTTATGAATCTATTTATAGTCGTAAATTAGCGTGCAGTTCGATCTTTCCATTAAATATGTCCCGATCGAATGAGGAGCATGAAATGACTAAGTCTTCTTGCTCGATTTTATGTGTAGATCTATTCGGTGGAACCTATGGAAAAACTCATTTCAATCATTCATACCCCGGCCAAGAATTTCCTTATCCAACTATCAAAATCAGATCGCATAGGATATCACCTCACGTCGGAGGTTAACAGATTCTATCTTGATAATTACCTGTCAGTTTTTATATCACAAGACTAAACTGCGAGAGGTCGTTGCCTACCTAAATTAAGGCGAGTTTTATCCAAACACTAAATTTAGCCCTTGATATATCCGGCAACCGTAATTTCTCAAGTCAAATGATTAATTTGCACAATTCATAACGAATGTTAAACTATTAATCCAAAGTCATGTAGTTTATCATTCTGGTCACATTCAATGATCTGTTCAACTAACAATCATTCATATGTAAATTAATTGCATCCCTATGTTGTTATGGCACGAGGCTCACCATCTTTTATCATTAGCATCTTTATGTTAATCAAAGGTAACTACATATGATAGCCCATACTAGATTATCCTAGTCTTGGTTGGATAATCTAAGGACTATGAAACTTTTGAATGTTTATCATATCGAAGAAATATGTCAATGTATTCTAAATACTTTTAGAATGTATTTTTTCTCCGAGAAACATTAAGGACACATTCATACAATAGGAATGTTGGAGAATATGAATGTCAACTAAGGATGCCAATATATATATATATATATATATATATATATATATATATATATCTGTGTGTGTGTGTATATATATATATAATACAAGTTCATATCATAATGCTCTATATAGGTCATCAAACTATATAGCGTTAGGTCATATCACTAATAGGAATGATAAGGGGATGCCAGCAAGCTTTTAAGCGTTCAAGTGTTCGTGAAAGTGGAATGAAGAACAACTACAGCAAGTAGAAAACATATCCTTTTCAATGTGGTTATATACTTTCATGAGCTTGATTGAATGTTCATTGCTTCTTATTATCGCATGTTGTTTGTTCTAAGCTTACCTGCTATTGATTCTTATTGCTTAGCATATGTGCATTCACAAAAATGGTCTTCGAAACTCCCCATATTTATCCCCCCCTCACTGAGCATTATGTATGCTCACCCTTTTTATCTATCACTTTCAAGGGAAGCTGAGGTAGTTTTCTAAGAAGAAGAAGAAGTTGAGTTGATTTCTTGTTTTCTAGGAAGGGCGAATATTCTTGTCTTGAAATGGTCAAAAAAGTGTTGAAATGTGAAGTTGTGTTTAATGTGCATCTAGTTTACTTTGAAGTATTGGCTAGTCTTGTAAATGTGGTGTGTATTTGGAGTACTTGTAACTGAGTTGTTCTAGTTAGCTAATAAAGGGCATAGAAGTTTTCTTGTGTACATTTATGTTCAGTAGATAGTTAGATTGGCTTTGTACATATCTATCTAAAGTAAAGAAATGCTAGGCCTATCATGCAAACTTGAATGGACTTTCTTATGGTATTGTTGTATGTTTATGGTTGAGCATAATTGACAGGTTGGATTGACCTTAGTACAAAGAAAACTCTGTCCTTTTTTCCTTGTATCTTGCCTTGAGGTTGGATCGGGTTGTTACATTCGGACTTAATTCCGCAAGGGATCGAGTGGTTTAAGGGTGCAGATATAATTATGACTAAGTGCTAATAGTCCTTGGGCATATTATTCCTAATAGGTAGTGCATTTAAAGAGCCCAAACAACTATCATAAAACGATTAGTTTTTCAAAAGTGCAAGTATTATCGACAGTTGAACGTGTTGTTGACCATGTTCAACCGACAGTCAGCCGACAAAAGCAAAAATTTATATTTTTAATGGTTGAGCTTGTCAGACGACTGGTAAGGTCAACCAACAAGTATTAACTCAAACTGCCCGAACTGGTTGATCGATAAGGTCTTTTAACAATGTAGTGAAGATACTGATTTTGTCGATTGAGGGTCATTAGTTGAGGCTTCAATAGGCAGCCTCTTTCAGCAAATCCAATAGGCGTGTAGATACTTTGAAAACCAACTTAGTCTTTTGAAGAAAACAACTTCAAAAGGATCTTACCACAAGTTTTGAAATTTGCAAATCATTTAATGAATGCTAACATTTTAAAAAATTAGTTAGATTTTTAAAATCATTTGACAGGAACTTGAAAAAGCCATTTTAAAATGAATTACATTAATTAGCAACATGGGTATTTCTAAGGAAAACTACAACAAAATGTCCATCACACCTTTCTAAGTCTTTTATGTCGTCTCTACCACCCTTATATGACTTTCTAAACAAATGTTCTTCAATGCACAACAAATCTTCATAACACATCCACTCCACAAGTATATGGCTAAAAACCATAACTTTTAAAGTGGGAGGTAAGTCACAAATATTATACTCAAAATGAGTTTTGTTACTATCAAAATATGAGATTATTGACATAAAGTCAATGGAGACACGAGTTACCGCATAGTAGGATGTGTAGCATGCCAATTGTAGGCCATCTAGCATTATCAGCCTAACACCTAAAAAAGATGAAAAGACAAGAGACCCCCGGCTGCGCACCAAGGGATTTGCAACTGGTGTATGGGGATAATAAGACACATGACAACACTACCAAGAGAGCCATGTGAAAGCCCACTATGGCCAAGTATAAGCTATTCCTTAACCCAAAAATCTTTTGGCTTGAGGAGTAAAGGACCCAACTATAATAGGAAAAAATGGTCTTGGGTTATGGCTAGCCTAGGTCTACTATGATAGGTGGAGATGAACTTGGGTTGAAGCTGATCTAGTAATCTTAAGGATTGTGTTGTATATATTCAGTACTTTGTTAATTTTTTGTTCCATTTATTGATAACTTAATTTTTTTATTAGATTACACGGTTATATATTTGTAAAGATATACATGCATACTTACATATATACACGGTTATATGTATACATTTTTTATATTGATTTTGTGAGATTTATTTCATTACAATGTAAATGTCTAATACTTTTCAAG
This sequence comes from Budorcas taxicolor, assembly GCF_023091745.1. NCBI lineage: Eukaryota > Metazoa > Chordata > Mammalia > Artiodactyla > Bovidae > Budorcas > Budorcas taxicolor. The sequence continues at coordinate 3,217 of NW_026292195.1, read as the reverse complement.
TGACAGTAATAGCTATGAAAACTCAAGTTATGCCTAAATTTTTCAAGGCTGTTCTACATCCTTTTGAAAGCATCTAATGGAGAATCATGGAGAGTAGACTTAGAGAATGTAAATGGCAAGTATTAATTTATGTATGGTTGAACCGAGGCAATCTCTGTGGGAGTAAGAGAACTTTTGTTTTTATTTGATTGCTCTTTCCACCTTTAAAGTTATAGTAATGTGTCATTTGGTTGTGAGAGAAACATCCATTGTGAGTCTTCTAATTCTTTTGACATTTTTATTCTACATTCTTTGATTTACAACATTTGACTTTTCTTTTTTGTTTTGACACATATATGGTCGAGGCCAATGAAAAAGACCTCGAGAGAGATCAGAATGAAGGGACAGAGGAAATTGAAGTGATTCAGTTTGAAAGTGATGAGACTGGAGAGGGAATAAATCATGACAATGAGATGCAACATGAGTTCGGTCATCGTCGGATTGAGATAATCTACAAGGCACATAGACATTACCTCATACATTTTTCTTTTATGTCAATTTTTTCCCTAAATGATAATGACGCCTCTTTTATGTCATTTTTCCCCTAATATCCATCATCTAAATTTATATAGGCCTTAAAAATAAATTTGTGAAGGAACCGGAATGGCCACCTCTAGATCTATGAAAGTAATTAACTTGTATAACAAAGAACATGTTCTCCGGGTTCTTCAACGAGAAATTGGTAGCTACTTTGTTTCTGCTTGTTAGACTATCCTACATGAAGTGCACAACTTGAAAGAGGGAGATACATGTATTTTTGAGAAGATTGAGAAGGGTTGGTTTAGATTTAATGTAATCAAGAAAAATGTAGATACAACACCATCATATAGTTGAAGGCATAGATCTAGTCAAAGAAGAAGATAGTTGTTTGTTTTTGTTTTAGATATGATGAAGTTAAGTTATTTTTCGTATTTTTGAACAATTTGATGGTATAGGATTAGTGTACTTTTTCTATTTGTTATATATATAACCATGGTACTTCAATTATTTTTGGTATTGTTAACAATTTGTTAATTGTTGGTTTCATTTCTCTTTGTAGTTTTATGTTGTTTATTTAACATTATGGTTATTAATGGTGTTATGGATATATTGGTTTCTTTCAAACATATTACACAGTGTACATGTTTCGAATATACTTGCGAAGCTCAATAGAAGGCAACAATTAGATTCAAAGCGTTGTATCTACCAACCAAAATGCCAAAAAATGACATATTGCAAGGGTATTTTGAGTTTTTGCAAACTCAATGCATTGACCATTACTTTTTTCTAACGTCTTTTAATTAGAGGTACGGACCCCCCAAGGGAACATCAGAAGTTGGAGGACCCAGTTAGGATTTATGCAAAACCTTAAGGACTTGCAATTCTTTCTACCTATTATAGAGCTATATGAGCTAACTGGCTAAACTAACTTTATTCCTTTGAGGAATTTATTTATTGAATTTGAATCCTCTAATAACATTATAACATCAATAAATCATAACGTTATGAGCGGATCCAATAGTAGTGAATTATTTAAACTATTTCGATCATCATAACTAAATAAATAGTTCACCATCACTAAATCTCTACCATAACGTTAAATGTTATGCATAGGAAAATCTAGGATTGATGTTTAATGGGTACTGAAATCACACAATTTAACATTCATATATAAATAATATTTTCAATAGGAGCTAAACTAATTTTTCAACCTAAAATATCTTTAAAATACACATATTTTTCAAAAAAGAAAAAAAATGATCGAGTGGGGATTGTATATATGAGTGGCTCTGCCATTGATTTTATGAGAGGACTACCACGGGTAGAGATCGACCCTGGGGCCTCCATCAACATGATGCCACTGCGGGCCCTTGCCTATCTTGGAATCCTATAACAAAATAAGCCCAAGAATATAACAACTCAAGCCCAAAGGGAAAGCCTATCTCAAAAGACTAGTCTGTTAGGTGGGAGAACCCCTTGTATTTATTCCATGTGAGGGTGAGATTCATATGTGAGATCATTACATTCTACCCCCTTAAATTAAGAGTCAACACCCATTTCAGGATAGCCTATCAAGACTGGCCCGATAGTAGCATTTTTCTCCTGGCAACTGCATTTTTCTACCAGTATTAAGTGTGGCACTTATCACACTTTAATCTAGCCTTTAGTTGTCTATCAACACTGGCCCGACAGTAGCCCTTTCATCTTGGTGGTTGCACTCGTCTATCAGTATTCAGTGTAACACATACCACACCATAATCTAGCCTATAGTCTCCCCTCTATGGAGTCTACTTTCAACGAAAGTACTAATGTAACAAAATAAGCCTAAGAATATAACAACTCAAGCCAAAGGGCGAGCCTATCCCAAAAGACTAGTCTGTTAGGTGTGAGAATCCCTTGTACTTAAGAAGCACCCCTTATGATGGTGAGATTCCTATGTAGGATAATTACAAAAATCATTCTTACGAGCCGGCTAAGTCAGAGCAAGGTGAATATTCCGGGGTACAATGCCAACTTCAAATTCAATAAAAAGGCTTTTTTCTTCATGAAACTCTAGCTCAATAGTCCAACAGGTAGGTTTGTTTATCCTTCAAGTTTCGAGTGTCTTCTTGGATAATTATAGTTGCTCAGGTAGGAAAACACAAAAGTTTCACTACAAGAATCTTCGTCGCCCCAAGGTCGCCTAGGTACCCTAGGTGACATACTGGCTACCAAATAGGCATTGTTGCAAAAACCTTCATCGCAAATTAATATTTTGTCACAATTAGGTAGCTGAATCGAAAAAAACTAGAAAGTATAATTGTTTTTACATTTCGTAGCCCCTTTTGTCGCAAAAATATAATTAATTAATTTTTATAATTAATAATTTTATTAAATAATTCGTTAATTTTTTTACAAATTAATTACATTTTGTTGCCACTAGGTAGCAAATTTTTTTTGTTAATTATTTAATTTCGTCTCTATATAGTAGCCAGAATTTGGTGGTCGAGTAATAGCCATAGTTTTGTCGCTACTAGGTAGCCAAATCTTTTAAATTTTATTTTATTATTTATTTATTTTCGTCTTCATGTGGTAGCCAAATTATGTAGCCATGTCATAGCCATTGTTTCAAGACATTTTTATCTCCGTTTTGTAACGATATCATAGCCTGAAAGGACCTTCACAAGGCTATTGGAGAAAACATAGCTTAAAACCAAGA
>NW_026292194.1:0-119862 GCF_023091745.1 Budorcas taxicolor | reverse complement strand
AGAGTGGACATGTCACCTCCATGAACGTGAAGCACTTGTTAATGGATCTGAGCATCAGCCACAGGAAAGAACTGGAAGTGGCTCCTTTAATTGCTGACTTGGAGAAAACGAGGCCCAGGGTTCATTATAATGTCCTCTTGTATTCCTATAGGTCCATATCATTTTATTAAAGCTTTTTCTCTGTTGCATGGCTGTAGCAGAATATTCAGTGATTGTCCACCCACTTCCCCTATAGGAATACAAGATGCACACAGGGAAGGAAGGCCCCTAATTGTCAAGACTTTGTCAGCTTAGTACACTGCCCCTTCAAATTTGCTAAACGCTTTACCATTGAGAGCACTAAATATATATAGGTCATGGGTTCCAATTAATTCTCGCTTCCCATGGATCCATGGAAAGCAGCAAAGCTGATCCCAGTTAAGTAACCTCCACATCCACCAGTTTAGATAGATACTTGTCTTTTGTTTTCATTTTCATTTTATAAAAGAAAGCCTCACCTCCCCCTTCTCCCCCTGCCCCCACCCCAGGACTTGCAGTAAATGGGCTTCAGGACCTGTTCTAGTGTGATCTTACTCCTACCAGCAGAGGGCGCTCTACATGGCTCTTCCTGGTGTGTCACTTACAAGGTGAATTCCTAGTGCCTAGGCTGCTGAAAATCCTGCTTGGAAAATCCCATGGACTGAGGGGCCTGTTAGGCTACAGTCCATGGGGTCGTAAAGAGTCAGACACCACTGAGCGACCTCACTTTCACTTTCAGGCTGCGACCAAGGGCAAAGGAGCAGGCACTCTGGTGACACTTTTAGCCCCGGGACTGTGGGCTTAATAGTAAACGTGCATGATTCTTGTAGGGGCTAGAGACCAAAGAGGGGCAGAAACTGGATAAAACTGTGAGGCTCAGGATGGCCCTGCCACAGGCTGCAGCCACTTTGGAGTGCTACGGGCTGACCCCACAGTGTAGTACGGGGCTGCCCTGGGGTCCATGGAGGGCTGTCCTCCTCCTCCTCTTCCCTTTTGTGCTCCCAGTGACCCTGGTTGGAGGCAAGTGCTCCTTCGGGGAGGAGAGCCAGCATTGGAGCTTTCTGAACTCAGGCTGCCTGGGGCCTGGTCAGACCACACCTGCCCTTGGTTATTTAGAGCTCATGCAAAAATCAGGGTTTAGCCTCGAGGGGGGAGGAAAAAAGACAAAACTTCTCCAGACTCTGTTTCATTAAACTTCCTAAGCCAAGAGAAAAAGACTAGAATTGGGCCATAGGAATCCATTGGACCTATAGACTAAACAAGAAAAGCTCACTAAACAAGAAGCAGCTTCCCTGGGTCTTTGTGTCTCTAAAGCAGTTATGAATTAGTTCCCCTTCTCAGCTATAAAGAAAGTTTGGTTTCCTCTGGTGACCACACTGTCTGTAACTCGAACCCTGTTGACAGGCAATGTGTTAGGCAACAAACCCAGCCAAGGTTCTAGGGCTTCTCTTGGGATGCCTGTTTCAGAAGTGGATTTCACTCATCTGATTACCCAGTAAGTGATCACCAAAGGGCCGGGAACCTGGGAAGGCCAAAAAAATAAAAAGTTTTTTCACAAGTGCATCTAAATTTGGGGGCGATTTTATGTATCTGCAGTAAGAATGTTTAGAACATAATTCTTTTGTTGTTTTTGTTTAAGAAGCACCTTATACAGTATAATATATATATTTTTGAAATTGTAATGCTTGTTTATCAGACAACTGAATGTAGTGATTCTGTTTTGGATTTAATTTGACTGGGTTAACATTCAAAGCCAACAAAAAATATGTTTACTTTTTTGGTATCACTACCTTGTCATGTAGTCATTGATGCCTAAGGCCTGGTGATTATTCATTTAAATGATGATCACATTTTCATATCAACTTTTATATCCACAGTAGATGAAATAGCACTAATCCAGATGCCTATTGTTGGATATTGAATGATAGACAATCATATGTAGCAGAGATTATACCTGAAAGGGAAAATTATTCAGGGCAGCTAATTTTGCTTTACCAAAATATAAGTAGTAATATTTTTGGACAGTAGCTAATGGGTCAGTGGGTTCTTTTTAATGTTTATACTTAGATTTTCTTTTAAAAAAATAAAAACAAACAAAAAAATTCTAGGATTCTAGATGATGTAATACCAGCTAAATCCAAACAATAATCCAGCGGAGGGTTTTACATTATTCACATAAGATGTTTGTATTCATGTAAAGACACTATTACATTTGAAATGGGCAGAGAGCACCAGATGGTTGGTATGTTAGCCCAGGAGTTTCAAGTAATTTTAGAAATCTCTTATTCTTAAATGAAGTGCCACTAATGGAGAGCTGATACTTTGCAGCTGATGTTACTCGGATGTAGGGAATATGCTGTATTTTTCCCCCCTACTCTGATACAGTTTAAAGTTTGAAAGACAAGGTCAATCAGAGAGGGAGTGGATGGGTCAGTAGAATAGAGTAGGGAAATGGGTTTGGGCATTTTAAGAATGAAAAATATCGTGATAAGAGTCTTGAAAGCATTTTGAGGCAGATGAGCACTGGCACTTGGGGTGTGCACCAGGGTTCAGTATTTCACTTGTGTCCCGTTCACCACGAATAGCTGTATATGACAGCTGATCCTATAATGGCAGCTCAAGTTCTGGGGCAGAACTAGAGGCATGTGCAGTACAGTCCAAGAAATAGCTAGTGGTCTGTGTTTCTTTTAGCCATCACCTAGCTCCAGGCTTGCAGTAATGATTCTGTAATGCTGTCACGCAACAATCATAGAGGTTAGTTCATCCAAAGAGAAGACCCTACGTAGGTTGCAAAACCCAGCCCCTGAGGAAGTGTAGTCATTGATTCAATTTCCCTATTAACCTTGCAACTGTGTTTAACCATGCCATAGCCCGTGCCTTTTGAGGGCTGAACAAATAAGACGCTAACTGATAATCCAACTTCTGATCCCATTTAGATGTTCTTGCTTTAAAATCTTTATACGCTGAAATGGCTGTTGGTTTAGGCCACTGGTTTAGACTATCCCTACATGAAACCAATCCCAAATCTCTTCCTAGTCATACTCCCCACCTCTGAGATGGACTGTGGGTACTGGGAGTGATCACTAGGACTGTAGTTAACGTTTGATATTCACAGGCAGATTTGCTTCTGGAAACTAGTTATTAGAAACACATGTAGAGTCATATGTAGCTTCTGAGACAGCCGTGATTCTCTTGGGTTCAAGTCTTGGGATGATGACCCAGATGACGCTGCACACTTCCTGGGTGAACTTCCTGAAAACTTACTGTCAACTGGAGCAAATGACTGCAAGTGCCGTCCCACACATCCACCTTTTCATTAGTGTTAGTCTCTGTTTTTAATTGCAGTTCCTTTCCATTTGGATTAACGTGAATGTGGCCTCCTTCTAAGTCACTGAAAATTGTTTTCTAAGTAACTGCTGCCTCTATTATGGCACTTCAAGTTTGCACTGTCTTTCAGAGATTCAAGAAAAATTTCTATTTTTGTTTTTTTTGCATCCAAATGTGCCTGAACTTTTAAAATGTGTAAATGCTGCCATATTTCAAACCCATCTTCAGTGTGTTTTTACAGAGCTGTGTACCCTGGAAACCACATACAGCCCCATGAACAGCTGCCTGAGGCACGGACCCCTTTGCATTCACAGAGAGGTCATTGGTCATAGAGACTTGAATTAATAAGTGACATTATGCCAGTTTATGTTCTCTCACGGTTTATAAACAGCGCTTTTTGTGCACTACGTATTCTTCAGTGTAGAGCTCTTGTTTTTATGGGGAAAAGCTCAAATGCCAAATTGTGTTTGATGGATTAATATGCCAATGCATACTATTATTGATGTGATTCTGTTTTGTTGCAGCTTTGCTTTGTTTAATGAAACACACTTGTAAACCTCTTTTGCACCTTACAAAAAAAAAAAAAGAATCCAGTGGGATGCTCAAGCACCTTAAACAATTTTCTCTACCTATTTGATGTTCAAATAAAGAATTAAATGAAAGCCTTTTGTTTGTTTTTGTGTCAGCCCCCTTCTTGCTGGTGGTTTGGCCCTGGCTGCCCAAGATCAGAGTGGTGACATGCATCTTTAGAGCGCAGTGAATTCAGGTGATCAGTCTGATGCCAGGCTCCCCTCCAACCCCCACTGACCTCCCGCCCCAGGCACAGAAGGGAACGTGTGGTCCTTGGAGTCAGGCAGACCTGGCCGCACTTCTTGGCTTCAGCACATACAAGTTTTATGAACATTGGTCATGAATTTTCAGAGCCTCTGCTTCCTCATCAGCAAGGTGATAACAGTAACACCTAATTCACAGACAATTGTGAAGATTATATGAGATGCTCATGAAAATAGTAGTTCTTTTCTTTTTTTTTAAACTATGTTGACACATGTAAACCCATGGCTGACTCATGTCAATGTATGGCAAAACCCACTACAATATTGTAAAGTAATTAGCCTCCAATTAAAACAAATATATTAATTTTTAAAACTAGTAGTTATTTTCTAATGTTTAATCCCAACCCCTTCCTTGTGGGGAAGTAGAAAGCTTCAGAGTAGTTATGAGGGGATTCCCAAGTGGTGCTAGTGGTAAAGAACTTGCCTGCCACAGGTTTGATCCCTGGGTAGGGAAGATTCCCTGGAGGAGGAGATGGCAGCCCATTCCAGTGTTCTTGCCTGGAGAATCCCATGGACAGAGGAGCCTCATGGGCTACAATCCATGGGGCTACAGAGTTGGACGTGATTGAGCACTGTGTGAATGCATCTGAAACTTACATAATCGTTCAGAAACCTCGCCCCATCATGCACCCAAAGCAGAAAGGACTGGTTCACCCCAACCCCATCCCACCTCTGGTTTCCATTTCAGGACTCTTTTCCCTTTGAAGAGCCACCTGCATGTCCTCTTTGCCCCATTGTTTCTGTGATTTAACTCGTGAACTGGGGAGAGGGGGATTATGGGACTGAGAGGCAACATAATATGCACACAGGGTCTGCAGCTGGATTAGCCCATTTGAAACCTCGTTATACTATTTATGATGTGAACTTGGGCAAGGTACTTTCCCCGTGCCTCAGCTTCTTCACCTGTAAAGATGGACAATAGTACCTCTTGCCTGGAAGTATTGCTGAGAAGACTACATGGCTTAATTCACAGAGAACACTAAAGGATAGCAGCTGGCATTGCTTCTTCCCCCTTTCCCGAATCTTCTCCAACTGCATGTCTGCGCTCACCTCTTTATTAGGATGAGTTTAATTTTTCACATTGTTTGTCATTTGGATTCCAAAAAGCTTGTGTTCTGTCATCCCTGGGCAAGTTCTTCAATCCTGATTTTCATTGGCTTCCTTATATCTAAAATATAAATAAGAACAATACCCATTCTACAGGGCTATTCAGTTCAGTCACTCAGTTGTGTCCAACTCTTTGCGGTCCATGGACTGCAACACACCAGGCTTCTCTGTCCATCACCAACTCCCAGAGTTTGCTCAAACTCATGTCCATCAAGCTGGTGATGCCATCCAACCATCTCATCTTCTGTCATCCCCTTCCCCTCCTACCTTCACTCTTTCCCAGCATCAGGGTCTTTTCTAATGAGTCAGTTCTTTGCTTCAGGTGGCTGAGGTATTGGAGCTTTGGCTTCAACATCAGTCCTTGCAGTGAATCTATAGGACAGTGCTGTTATGAAGATCAAAAGAGATAAATGTCTCAAGTGTGGGTATAGGACCTGCCCATAGCAAGCTCTCAGTGCATGTTAGGCACAATTATGCAACTGTTATCATGCTCTGTGAGCACTGACATTTAGTGGGATCACTGATAGGTTTAGATTTACAGTTACCACTTTGTTATTTTGAATATGTCTCCTGTCTTTTTCATTGCTCTGTTCCTCCTTACTGGCTCTTCCTTTGTTTTGGTGAAATAAATATCTTTAGGGTATCATTGATATTTATCTGTTGATCTTTTTTTTTTTTTTACTATTCTAAAGTTATTTTCTTAGTTGTTGCTTTTATAGCATGCATCGTAACTTTTCACAATCTATTTTAGATTAATACTAACTTAAATTTGGTAAAATAAAAATCTTTGCTCCACCATACTGTAGCTCCATTCTCTCCCTTCTTCATATTATTATTGTCATATGTATCTAGATGTCATAAACCCAGTAATGTTATATTTATTGGGTTGTACAACTTTATATCTTTTAAAGAAGCTAAGACAAAAATGAGAAAATGTATATATTTATAGGCTTTCTAATATTAATCCAAGGGCTTCCTGTGTAGCTCAGTTGGTAAAGCATCTGTCTGCAGTGTGGGAGACCTGGGTTCAATTTCTGGGTCGGGAAGTTCCCCTGGAGAAGGAAATAGCAACCCACTCAGTATTCTTGCCTGGAGAATCCCATGGATAGAGGAGCCTGGTGGGCTACAGTTCATGGGATTGCAAGAGTCACACATGACTTAGTGCTTTTTAAAATATTAATCCACATATTCACCATTTTCAGCATTCTTCATTTCTTCCCGCAGATTTGAGTCACATGTCTGGTATCATTTTTTCTCAGCCTGCAGGAATTATTAAGAGTATTTCTTCTAGGGCAAGTCTACTAGTAATGAATTCTCTGTTTGTCTGGTAATGTATTTATTTCACCTTCATATTTGAAAGATGATTTTTCTGAATGTAGAATTCCTGGTCATCAGTTTTGTTTTCAGTATGTTGACTATATCATTCCACTGCCTCCTGGCCTCCATTGCTTATTCTGTATCTGATGAGTAGAGAGAAAAATTCCTGTGGAATTTTAAGGCAAGTGTGACTCCTAGAAATACGGCACTTCGGGCAGGATGCTTCATGTCCTGTCCTTCGAGTTCTAGGGAGACATGACCTCCTCTCTGACTAATGGGTGGCCCTTGATTAGGACAGTGTGACAATCATTTCTTCTGCTCATGCCCCCGGAACTCAGTGCGAGTGTTCCTGGTCTCTGAGGTCATCCAGGCACCCTTCCTGCCCCTGGTTGAAATAGTGGGTGAGCTGAAAAGGGATGTTCCTCTGTCCCTTGGCACCAGGAAAGGCTCTATCTAGCAGATGACCCGAGATGTTGAAGTTGGAGGCAGTGGCGCCCTCACTGGCAGCAAGCCCTGTTTCAGGGTGACAGTACCTGAGCCAGGCTCACCCCCTTCTCTTGCCCCCAGAGCAGCTCCTAGCTCATGGCCTGGGAATGGGACCACGGGCTCTGGCCTAGGCATGTTTTCTGCATAGAACTGACAAATTAGGCGCTTTCATCCTAACTAGATGAAATTGAGGGGGAAAAAAAAAAACAGAAACAAAATTAACAAAGAACAACAAAAAAAAAACTAGGGCAGGGAAACATTGAGAGTAAACATTTTAAAAAGTGATTTTGAATAAGGGTGGGATGTCCTCAAGGGGCCGGAGGAGCAGAGGAAGGGACTCCAAAGGGACTCCAAAGCTGCCAGCCGGCCCTGGACCCTTGGTCGAGAGCCAGTCTCTCAGAAGGCCCCAGGGCAGGCAGAGTTCTGAGCACCTTCCAGACTCAGCGCTCTCAGAGGCCCCTAGGCAGCTCTACAACCTGTCAGCAGATGCCTTTTTGCTGAGAAGTCAATGATTGTGGGGAAGGCCCATGAAAGCTTTGTGAGCTGGTAAACATTTTACGGGCTGCAGGAATTCAGGCTCGATGGGGTGTACGCTGTCCAGATTCCTGCATGTTCCCAGATTTACAACCAGAAAACCCACATGTCAACACCCAGGGCCCCAGACCATAGGCTGGAGGGGAGAAGGGTGGGACAAGGGGACAACACAGTCATGGAGGGGATTGTGCTGTGGCCTCTGGGAGCTGCTCTGTGGGCCCTCCCAGGCCCTTGAGGATACCAGGGGCAGGTGAGTCTCCGGGGCTCGACCAGGCTAAGGTGCCACTTTGTTCAAAACAAGGGAAGGGCTGCACACTGGGGCTGCCAGATGCTTCACTAAGATGGGATTAAATCTAGAGCTAATGACCCATTCATTCATCTTTGAATTTATTATTAAATATTCAAAAACAGTCATTAACAATCCTTACAAGCCAAAGAATGCAAAAAACCAACCAAACAAAAAATGATATGTAAGGAAAAGCAAGTTTAAGAAAACACGGGAGGTTCAGATAGAGAAACCAGTTTTCAGTACTTAGCAGTGTAGAAGCAGGTACCAACTTCTTCTAGCCCAGGATCACAGAACCAGAGTCTATGAAGTATAAAGACCTGGACCCTGAAAAGACAGGTGAATCCAGGCTTAGTCCTATGGGAAAAGCTGCTGAGCCTTGGCCTTGGTTTAGAAAAGTGAAGGGGAGACTGTATCAGAGTTTCAAGCTATATGGAGATCTCCCCGTTTATTTTCTATGATTGCTTAGAGGCAGAAAGATAAAAGAAAGCCTTACAAACATCCTGAGTCCAGTTTCAGATAAAGTGTTCTGAAAGGTGAGTCTTTTTATTCCCCGACCCCCCACCCCAACTTCTCTGTGACCTTGGAGACACAAGTTCACAACAGTTGCCAGGGCAGTACAGACCTCTGGGTAACACAAGGACCATCAAGGGAAGACACTGCTTGATGCAGTCCCCAGGGAAACGATGCCAGGAGCTCAACGAGCCAAAAAAGAGGAGCTAAAAACGCTGAACACACAAAGTTTATCACCTGTTAAACTACGTCACCATCCTGGTACCATACTTCCCATACTTTATCCCTGCTGAGCTCTGGGTAGCCACGTATGCATTCTCTCTGCCAACGGGAAGTACCCAGCCCCGAGAAACAAGCTCTGCAGAGGGGCCTGAAGCCTCAATTTTCTCACGTCGGCACCCACAGCTGAGGGAACAGCGAGGACCGTTGACCTGGCAGGCGCCCCAACTAGGACTTTGAACATGCAATTTCTGAGAGGCCAAAGGATTTGCAGAACCCTTTGTGCCTATTACTCATGAAAGAAAGATGCCATTTTCATTCCAAAGATGAACATGAAAGTACTGGCCCCACCTCACCCCCCACAAAATCCAACAAAAAAAATTTTTTTTGAGGGGGAAAAACAAAGATTTCTTCATGGCTGCCACAGAAGTGGTTTCAGCGGAAGAATTCCCCAGGGGCAGCCAGACCGAGGGGAGGGATTTAGTGCTGAGCTGACCCGGTGGAGACGTCCTTCAGAGAACTCATGTCAGGAGAAGGAGTCTGAAAATCTCAGGGTGGTGCTTCAGTGCCACCCTCTCACTAACAACTCCACCACAACGGTGTTTGTCTCAAGGAACCAAACTCTCTCTGTAAAGGGCCAGAGAGTAAGTGCCTTACTTAATGAGGCTGGCAACGTTTTCATGTGTCTTTTTTAGTTTTACAACCCTTAGAAAATATGAAACCTGGGACTTCTCTAGCGCTCCAATGGTTAAGACTACGCCCTTCCAATACAGGGGGCAGAGGTTTGATCTCTGTTCAAGCAACTAACACAGGGAACTTGTGCTGTGGTCACAAAAAAAAAAAAAAAACAGTTAAAAAAAATGGACCCCATTCTTAGGTCAAGGGCTTACAAAAACAGGCCACAACCTGTAAGCGGCCAACCAGTTAGCCTTGGTCTATAGGTTGTGACCTTTGTCAGGCATCTTCAGGGTCCAGGTGCTCTCACTCCCATCCAGCTAAGAAGATGGCGAGAGTCTGGGGAGGTGAGGTCCTGAGGGAACCGCACCTGGTGAGGCAGCAGGGGTGGGGATGGCAGCTCAGGAATGCAAACCCAGGAGATGCTCATCTGTTCCTGTTTATTGATTCCCGGGTATCAGCAGGGCTTTCAAGTTCCTAAGCATTCTTCTCCTTCCCAAAAAGGTTAAAAATGAGTGTGGGAATAAAATGTGGAAAGCTCTTCTCAAAAACCATTTCTGAAATCAATTAGGAGCTGGAATAAACAACAATGAACTGTCCAGCATTATCGTCCCTTAGTACTTGCCTTGCAGTGTGCAGCCCTTACATTGCTGTGGATAATCCTCATAACAAACCCCAGGCAGTGGGTACTATTATTATCCCGTCTTACAGAGGAAGAAACTAGGGAACAGAAAGGTTAAGTAACTTCCTCAGGTTACAGGGCTAGGAAATTGCTGAACTGTGGGTTGAGCCCAGGTATTTTGGCTCCAGAGTCTCTGCTACAGGTAGACCATTTCTAGGAAGGGGTTTGTGTTTTATTATCAATTTCTTATTCCGATCACAGAATCAGTGGGGGTGGGGGAAGAAGACGAGGGTCTGAGCCTCTCTCAAAGCCTGGTTTTAGGTGGCAGAATCTGCCAGGAGGTTGTTGAGTAGGGGCAGACTGTGAGGAGCAAGGAGAGCAGGGTGAATCTGTGGCACCTGCTCTAGTAGAAGCTGCCTGTGACTTCCTGGGCTTCCGCCTCCATTCCTTCTGTGATCAGGTTGTCCCAGGATTCACCTGCGAGCAGGGTGACTTCTGCAGGTAGAGTAAATTTAGGAAGTGGAGGTTTTTCCTGAACAAGAGTCCCAATTGGAGGACATCTCTCCCGAGAAGAATCTTCTCTGAGGATTCAGAAAGTCTCCCGATCTGGGAGCCTCCTCATCTCAAATCAGGAGCTTGTACCACCTCTGCTCATGAGTCCTGGAACCAAGAATAAATCCAGGATGATCACCTGGAGTGGAGTCAGCCATTAAGATTCTGCCACTTTTAATACATGACCTGTCACAATTTATTTTGGGCATATCAAAAAAATAATTAAAAAGCAAATCAAATGTCTCATCATGAAAGAAAAGAATTACCTTTTCTTGTCTTTTAAAATTATTATTAGTGCAGCAATTTTGAATCTCAAAAACAAATCACGCTCCTTGTCACAAGTTATTTAACACATTATTTAATGTGTTGAAAATGGTTTCTTCCCCTAAGACTCTATTCACATTGTTAAGTTTTGAATTTTATATATAACTTTCTAAACTTTTCCCTTGCCTTTAACAATTATCAGTTCTTTTTCTACTAAAGTAGGGGCATATTCATCTGTAGCAACATGGATGGACCTGGATATTATCATACTAAGTGAAGTAAGTCTGAAAAAGACAAATACCATATGATATTGCTTATATGTGGAGTCGAAAAACTGAATGATACAAATGAACTTATTTACAAAACAGAAACAGACTTGTGGAATTAGAGAGTGAATTTATCCTCCGCCCCACCTCAGGGGGTAAGGGCGGGTAGGGATTAGATTGGGAGTTTGGGACTGATGAGTACACACTACTATATTTAAAACAGATAACCAACAAGAACCTACTATACAGAAAAGGGAGCTCAATATTCTGTAACAACCTAACTGGGAAAAAAATTTGAAAAAGAATAGACACGTGTGTATGTATAACTGAGTCAGTTGGCTGTACGCCTGAAACTAATACAACATTGTTAATCAAATATATTCAAATACAAAATTAAAAAAATTTTCCAATGGGGATATTAAAGAAACCATTTTATATCTTTTTTTTTTAAATTTAATATATTGGTTTTGCCATACAGCAACATGAATCTGCCACAGGTATACACGTGTTCCCCATCCTGAACCCCCCTCCCTCTTCCCTCCCCATACCATCCCTCTGGGTCATCTCAGTGCCAATAAAATATTGTAAAGTAATTAACCTCCAATTATAATAAATAAATTTATATTTAAAAAATTAAATAAGAAAAGGAAATAAATTTAAGAATACATTGAAATATGTATAATATCATATGTGAAATGAATCTCCAGTCCAGGTTCAATGCATGATACAGGATGCTTGGGGCTGGTGCACTGGGATGACCCAGAGGGATGGTATGGGGAGGGAGGTGGGAGTGGGGTTCAGGATGGGGAACACGTGCACACGCGTGGTGGATTCATGTTGATGTATGGCAAAACCAACACAATATTGTAAAGTAATTTGCCTCCAATTAAAATAAACAAATTTATATTAAAAAAAGAAAGAATATATGACAAGACTCCCATGGTGGTCCAATGGATAATAACCTGCCTGCCAACGTGGAGAACACAGCTTCAATCCCTGGTCCGGGAAGGTCCCACGTGTCTGGGAGCAACTAAGGCTATGCACTGCAGCTACCGAAGCCCACGTGCCCCAGAGCCCGTGCTCTGCAACCAAAGAATCCACCTCAGTGAGAAGCTTCGCACCGCAACTGGAAAGCAGGCCCTGTTCCGCGACTTCAGAAAGCCCCTGTGCAGCAACAGACGCCCAGTGCAGCCAAAAGTAAACAAATAAAATTTTTTTAAAAAAATGATAAATGCTTAGATAGCTTCCCTAACAAATATAGATTGATCTCATTTTAAAAAATAGTTGCATTATAGTAAACACTTTATGTATGTGCTATAATTTATTCAACAAACCCCATGCTGACTGACATTTAGTTGCTAAAAACTAGTGATAATAGACTAGTTCTTATTCCTGACCAGCATTGGGACAATTATCTATTTATCTGGAAAATAACAAAGTGGTTCTTTGCTTCACAGCAACTACAAAAATAATTCCAGATAGATTAGAGACCTACTCATAGAGAATGCATGCAAAAATCTGCATAATCTTACAGTGGAAAAGGCCATCTTAATATACAATAGCCAGAATCTCAGAAGGAAGAAGAACATGTCAGATTTGTTGACATAAAAATTAAAACTTCCTGTGTGACTAAAGGAACTGTACGTATAAATGATATGAATTACAGGGCTAATTTTCTAATATGCAAAGAGTTCCTTGGAAATAGTATTTAAAAATTGTTTTAAAAAAGCAGCAGAAAAACAGAGAATAAACTGGAACAATGGTCGGTCATACAACCTGGTCATGAAAATGCACATTTTACAAACAGCAAGCTGAGACTTCCCTGGCAATCCGGTGGTTAAGACTTTGAATTACCAAGGCAGGGAACATGGGTTCAGTCCCTGGTTGGAGAACTAAGATTCCACATGCCACAGGGCACTGCCAAAAGATTAAAAAAGAAGAGTGAAATAACAATAAAAATAAAAGAGCTAATGCTGCCTCAATCGTGCAATATTTTAGAAAACAGATAACATCTAGTCCAGACCTTCAGGACTTGTCTACACAAGGGAATCACCCAGAGAGCTTCAGACAGATACTGACAACTGAACACTCATGATTTAACTGGTTTGGGGTGATGCCTGGGGTTCTACATTGTAAAAGTCCCCTCAAAGAGTATAATGTACAGATTCTGATCATTAATAATTTGGGATGAATTCCCATGATTTGGAAGATACCACTCTCAATTTAGGGAGGATCTCTAAAAAGGGTTCTCTTCTCTAATTTGGGTGGGGTTGAGAATCATTACCACTTTTCAGAACATAATCTGGCACAATTTATTATAATTTATTAAAGTTTAGAATATACATACCTTTTTTATTCAGTAATTCCACCTTGAACAGCACATCTTGGGGAAATATAAGCAGCATTATACAAAAGATGAGCATGCATATACCTGCAAGCATGCAGCATTGCTTAAACAGCAAAAATCTGAAAGCAAACAACAGTTGAAAAAAAAAGACACTGAGATGTCCAATGTAGAGGAAATAGACACATATGTATTGACATGTCTGTGGAATATTGGTAAGTGAAAAATGCAAGTCACAGAACAATAAAAATAGATCCAGTTTTAAAAAACATATGTGTATGCTGTTTGAATGAGAAAATCAAAAGACAGAAAAGTCACATCAAAGTGGGAGATGACTAAGAGGGAGATAGAAAACTTTCCTTTAGAAAACAAAAGAATGCTTTGTCATTCAAATAGTTGATCTTTTAAAACAGCCTTTAAAATAGACACATATAAAAAAGAGAAATGGGATTTATTCTAAAATGTATTAAAACGTATAACAAACTAGTATACTCTACTATATTTAATAATGAATTAAGTATATTTAATAATGTATAGTATAATAATATATAGTAGTATTATAATATATAATATAATAATAAGTATATTATAGTTAATAATGAATTAAGTATAATAGTATATAATTTATACTATTATATCATTATTAATTATAATAGTATATAATTTATACTATTATATCATTATTAATTATAATAGTATATAATTTATACTATTATATCATTATTCATATTTATACTATTATAATAGTATAAATAACATATACTATTGTATCATTAGTATATATATATCAATAGTATGTACCATATACTATTAATAATTAATAATAATATTTTAAAAATAAATAATATGATAATTTATACTATTATATCATTAGTATATCTATCAACAGTATATATAGTAAGCCAGAAAGAAAAACACCAATACAGTATACTAACACATATATATGGAATTTAGGAAGATGGTAATGATAACCCTGTATGCGAGACAGTAAAAGAGACATGGATGTATAGAACAGACTTTTGGACTCTGTGGGAGAGGGAGAGGGTGGGATGATTTGGAAGAATGGCATTGAAACATGTATACTATCATGTAAGAAACGAATCACCAGTCTAGGTTCGATACAGGATACAGGATACTTGGGGCTGATGCACTGGGATGACCCAGAGAGATGATATGGGGAGAGAGGGGGGAGGGGTGTTCAGGATTGGGAACTCATGTACATCCGTGGCAGATTCATGTCAATGTATGGCAGAACCAATACACTATTGTAAAGTAAAATAAAAATAAATAAATAAAAATAAAATTAAATTAAATTAAAAAAAAAAACAGCCTTAAGTATACATATATCCCTTCCCTCTTGAGCCTTCCCGTGTTATAGACAGCAACCCCCTGCTCCGGCCCCAGTTATCTGTTTTACACGTGGTAATGTATGTTTCAACGTTATTCTCTCAATTCATCCCATGAAGTTTTTTTTGAGGTGATGCAATGTTCTAAGATTGACAATGGCATTGTTTGCACAATTCTGTGAATATACTAAAAATCACTGAAAAACTTAAAAAATAATAAAATTTAATAATTAATAAAATAATAAAATAATCAATATTAAAAAATTTAAAACAAAATTATTTAAAATAAATAATTAATATAATAATTTATACTATTTATCATTAGTATATCTATCAATAGTATATATCATATACTATTATATCATAATTTATACTATATCATTATTAACATTATTATATATCTTATATTTATATATAGTTGCTGCTGCTGCTGCTGCTGCTGCTAAGTCGCTTCAGTTGTGTCCGACTCTGTGCGACCCCATAGATGGCCTCCTACCAGGCTCCTCTGTTCCTGGGATTCTCCAGGCAAGAACACTGGAGTGGGTTGCCATTTCCTTCTCCAATGCATGAAAGTGAGAAGTGAAAGTGAAGTCACTCAGTCGTGTCCGACCCTCAGCGACCCCATGGACTGCAGCCTACTAGGCTCCTCCGTCCATGGGGTTTTCCAGGCAGGAGTACTGGAGTGGGGTGCCGTTGCCTTCTCCGATATATAGTTGCATATAAACATTATTACTACATTCAGTTATACTATATACTGCTCCTAATATCAGAGAAGGCAATGGCACTCTACTCCAGTACTCCTGCCCGGAAAATCCCATGGACGGAGGAGACTGGAAGGCTGCAGTCCATGGGGTCGCTGAGGGTCAGACACGACTGAGCGACTTCACTTTCACTTCTCACTTTCATGCTTTGGAGAAGGAAATGGCAACCCACTCCAGTGTTCTTGCCTGGAGAATCCCTGGGAAAGGGGAGCCTGGTGGGCTGCCGTCTATGGGGTCGCACAGAGTCGGACACGACTGAAGTGACTTAGCGGCAGCGGCAGCTCTTAATATAACGATATGCTGCTAATGCAATTAACTACATACTGCTAATATAATTAAGACGGCAATGGAAAAGTAGATCAAGAACACAAGACAAAGTCCAGAATAAAAAAGTCCAGTTTTATACAGAAACCTATTATTGGATGAAGTTGACATTACAAGTCGGTGGGGGAGGTTGTTTACACAGCGTGGTGTTGTGGCAGCTGGTGAGAGTTAAAGGGTTCCAAGACAAGGAAATCCAGGGCAGTGGTGGCTTGGAAACCCAGCTCTAGAGCCAACAATGGGCAGAAGTGTCCAGGTGACTCTGATGCTGCTGCTCTGGCCATAACACTGAGTCGTGTCTGACTCTTTGTGACCCCACGGATTGTAGCCCACCAGGCTTCTCTGTCCATGGGATTCTCCTGGCAAGAACACTGGAGTGGGTTGCCATTCTCTTCTCCAGGGATCTTCCCGACCCAGGGATTGAACCCGGGTCTCCTGCATTGCAGGCAGATTCTTTACCATTTGAGCTACAGGGAAGTCTAGCTGAGCTGGACCACACTGGAAACACCACTGGCCTGGACAGACTGCTTGTAACATGATGCATCCCTACCGTTTCTGGTCAACCTGTAAATCCCACAAGGAGGTGTGGCATTGGGGGTGGGAGGTGTGCTGCGCCAGGTGGTTTGGGGTTGAGGGTAATGGTCTGGACCTGTCCTTGGTGTTGGCAGCTGTTTGGCAGCTTCACTTTCTGTGTCCAGCCACTCACTGCCTCAAGAATGTGTCCAGCACGATTTAAGCTTGGGCTGGGAACATGCATCTGTGAGGCCCTGATGTGAGGATTCCTCTGGGAGATTTGGATTTCTTCTAGACCACCTATGGCATCAGATGCAGGCATCTGTGCAGCTGACCCAGGACTTTTCTTTCTTCTCCTGATACAACTGGGCTTTCTATATTCTGTTATGATCCTGCTTCTGTATTAGGTAACAGGTAAAAAGAGAAAAAAAGCTGCATCTGAGTCCTTTTACTAAGACCATATTTTAGATAGATTATGTCCAAGTCCCACTGGCATCCTTGGTTGCCCAGATTAAATGTTCCTCGTTGTTCGGCCCGTGTTACGGCATATCGCCCTGTTTTTCATTAGCCAATTTTCAACTTTCCAACTTCCTTAGCCTTCCAAGATGCTCCTGCCTGACCACAGAGTTCAAGTGAATTCCTCTGCTTCCCACCTTCTACCCAATAGCAGAATTCCCCCTCTGTCTGAGAAGCCCTCAGCTGCCCTGCAGAGAACAGGCTCCCGGAAGTGTCCCCCCAGGGTCCCCAGTTCCTTCACTTGCTCATCTGAATGAGGAGGGTTCTCCCCGAGTTTATGCCCCTCTGCGATATTCCCAAATAGATTTCTGGTGGATATTTTAAAACTCTGAGGGACAGGTCAGTGAGGAGCCAGAAACTGAAGCATAAAAGTCATTCCTTTAAGGTTTCATCATCTCTGGGTTACTTGAGGTACAACAGTCGGTCACAATTATCACAATGTATTATTAAATCTAAAATTGCAATGGCCACTCTGGGTGAAGCACCTTCTCTCACTCAAATTAACGTCTTAGTGCTGCATCTGACTAAGCCGAAAATTGCCTCTGTGTGCTTGCAAACCACTCTACCTGCCTCCACGTCCACAGACTCTTTCAAAAAACACCCCTCTGTAACATCGTCCAGGTGACAAAGATGGCAAAGGAGAGGAAACTGGTTGACAGAACCTAAAGACAGAGCGAGCCAGGCTTAATTTCCCTTTTCTCTTCCAAATTAGAGATTGCTTCTGTTTGGTTCCCTTCTAGTGTCCTCATTTATCCTTTATCCCCAATTTCAGGACAGAATGGGCGGAGGAAAATACAGATGCTCTTGTAT
The DNA here is from genome assembly GCF_023091745.1 of Budorcas taxicolor. Classification (NCBI taxonomy): domain Eukaryota; kingdom Metazoa; phylum Chordata; class Mammalia; order Artiodactyla; family Bovidae; genus Budorcas; species Budorcas taxicolor. The sequence continues at coordinate 102,232 of NW_026292194.1, read as the reverse complement.
GTCAAAGGCCCAGGGATGGCATTTTAATGGGTAATGACACAGGAAGGGACGAGGGCTCAGCTGCAACTTGACTCCGGAAGAGTTTGAAGCATCTTTGCCACCCACTGCTGCTGCTGCTAAGTCGCTTCAGTCGTGGCCGACTTTGTGCAACCCCATAGACGGCAGCCCACCAGGCTCCCTGGTCCCTGGGATTCTCCAGGCAACAACACTGGAGTGGGTTGCCATTTCCTTCTCCAATGCATGAAAGTGAAAAGTGAAAGTGAAGTCGCTCAGTCATGTCCGACTCTTAGCGACCCCATGGACTGCAGCCTACCAGGCTCCTCTGTCCATGGATTTTCCAGGCAAGAGTACTGGAGTGGAGTGCCATTGCCTTCTCCACCGGGCATTTAATACACACTTGTGATGTGAGTGTATGTTGCTATGCCTGGGGATTTGGGGTTCTATTCAGCATATCCTCTGAGAGAGTTTGATTTCTGTCTAAGTCCCTAGGGGTATATTTGGTGATGGTGGACTGGTGGGCGGGGGCAGGGAACCCAGCTACTGGGACTGCTCTCTGGTCCATCCAGACCAGCTAGAGACCCTGCTTTTCTAGTCGTGATCAGCTCTCATAAATCTATTCCCTCCACCTTTCTTTTTTTTATGATCTCTTAAGTGGCTTGCCAATAAAATTTTGTAGCTCTAATTTCTTAATATTTGGCCCTAGGGCACAGGCTGTAAATCTGTCTGCCCCCACCTGTCTTTTGACAGTAAATCTCAGCCCTCGGCTTGCTGAACTGCCCATCCAAGACTTTTGAAGGCATCTCTTCTCAGTTCTTACAAAAACAAGGGAAGCTGAGCCACCCCGTTTTCCAGGAGTCAACATTCCTGCTCCCTGGGCACAGTTTCCACAAAAACCTTGTACCTCTCCGTGGACGTTTCAGTAAGTCACTACTTTTAGTTTTAACTCTTTATTTTTCCCTCTTCATCCTAGGTTTATGGGTTTTCTTTTCCCTCAGTTTTTCTAACATTTTCTGTTTGTGCAGACTCCATTACCAAGATATTATTAATCCTACCCTTCATCTCTTCACCAGGCCCTTCCTGACTCACCACTTGGCGGGGGGCATGACTCCCTACCTCTGGGCCATAGCCGAGCTTTGGACAATCCCTACTGTGGAAGTCAGAGCCTCTTTAACAGCCATCAGTGTCCTTCTAGTCCCTTAAAATTCTTCCAAAGCCCCTTTCTCATCCACAAAGCCTTCACTGACCATCTCTCTCTCTGCTGCCAGGGAAGCTGCTGGGACAGGCAAGGATGCTCCAAATGGTACCCTGTGTCCCCTCCTTCATTAGGCATGGAGACTATGTGAGCTCTAGACAGAAATACTCGTCTTATCTGTGGCTGGCTTGGTCCTTGCTGGACGGGTCACGTTGCCATCTGGGGGAAGACAGCACCTCATGGTTTTGAGTTTACTCTTACAGGAGATTCCCACTTCTGTCCTTTTCCAATGTCCTTTCCTCTGAGTCTTGAAAATATTTAATAGAAACGCACATGATGCCTTCCGTTCAGTGTTTCACAGGGTTTTAGAAAGGCAGAAATGGGACTTGAAGACTTGTCTTAGTCAAAGCTACATCACTTTCTCAGCCACATTTAATATATGACCCTTCGGTGATAGGGAATGCGTAGTGAAGTCAGTAAACTGCCATGTGGAGAAGTGACTCTGAAGGCTGTGGGCTGGTCTCCACCATGACTGATGCCTCCTTGTGTGGTGATTTCCATAACTGGCGACACACGTCTCTTCAAAGGCCAGACTGCTCTAGAAACAAGCCCAGGGCCTCCAGGTATCCAGAGCTGGGGTGACTGGGAAGTGAGGGAAGAGCCCAACTGAAGAGGAACCACCTCAGAGAAGGGCACAGGGCATCCTTCAACTCCAGTGTCCACCACTGCTCACAGCCTTCCCAGAAGCAGAAAGAGAAATCGTGACACACAGGTGTGTGTCTTCTTTAGAAAAGAACATCTCACCTCCGATCTGTTCCCTAAGCGGGAAAGAAGGAATAACTTGACATTATAGAGCAGGAGTACACCATGGGAGGTAAGTTCAGTCCAGGGAAGTCAGTCTAACAGTGATCTGCAAAGGCAACAGGGAGGTGGCTTGTGAGCTGAGGCTTGTGAGGCAGGAAAGAATGAGTAGTGAGAACAAAAAGTTGGAGCTAAGATGGTAAAGAGGAGTGCTTTTCAACAGTTAGTAAGACTTAAAAAAAAAAAAAAAAACCACCACCACCACCACCACCAAAAAACCGGGCTTCTCTCATAGCTCAGCTGGTAAAGAATCTGCCTGCAATGCAGGAGACCTGGGCTCCATCCCTGGGTTGGGAAGATCCCCTGGAGAAGGGAACAGTTACACACTCCAGTATTCTGGCCTGGAGAACCCCAAGGACTGTATAGTCCACGGGTTCACAAATAGTCGGACACGACTGAGCGACTTTCACTTCACAGGATTAAAAACCACCTCAGGCATCTGTTTAAAATGTCAGCTCCCAGGCTGGACCCCCAGAGACTTAATTAGAAGGTCTGCTGTGAGCCCAGAAATCAGAAAGCCTAAAAAAACCTCTGAACCCCTAGGTAAGAAGGCACACAGGCTATGAACAACATGAAAACTATGGAAGGAAATTCCAGGTAATTCTGAGTTTCTCAGTCGGGTTTAAATTCTTAGTTTACAGCAGGATTCGTAAACTAAGTAACTCTGGGAGTTAGGCTGGTGCAGGTAATGAGGGAGACTCATAGGCCGTTTGTGCAAATGTAGTAACTGTCTCCTCTTGTTCTTCAAAGGAAAGCGGTCACGTCGCTCCAGCTATTACTGTCATGTGGGAATATGTGTCCAGGACATGTGAGCTTTCCACTCGCAAGAGAAGTCAGAAACTTGGATTTTAAATAAATCTTCCTACTTTGATTACTCAATGGTGGATTATATGACCACGAGCACCAAACAGCTCCATGAGAGCTGTGAGTTGGCAAAATGAGATGGACGGAATAAAATCTGACTGTCTGAGGACCTGAATGACAAACTAAAATTCTATTTCCTCCACTAGATGATGAAAACAAGATTCTGGAGCAAAGAAGGGGTCTGAATGGAAGCGTGCTTCAGGGATATTGCCATGGTTTTTTTGGTAAACCTTGGGATGGAATGGAGAAGGGGCCTCAGTCAGGAGCTCACAGGTGGTTGCTCCAATTGTGCACGGAGAACAGAAAAGAAAGGAGAAGGGGAAAGGTATGAAAGATGCTGGGAGGCACCTGGGAGACAGCTGGGAGATGGGACTGGCCCTGGAAGCAGAAGGCAGAAGTTATCCAGAGTTCTCTCTGTCTAAATATGCACTACCTCTGTTCATCCTTCTTTCCTTTTTTTTTTTTTAAACATACGCTTATGTTTCAGCTTCATTTATTCTACCAAAGAAAGATAATTTAGGTTGCATTCTGGAGAAGGCAATGGCACCCCACTCCAGTACTCTTGCCTGGAAAATCCCATGGACAGAGGAGTCAGGTAGGCTGCAGTCCATGGGAATGCTAGGAGTCGGACACGACAGTGACTTCACTTCCACTTTTCACTTTCATGCATCGGAGAAGGAAATGGCAACCCACTCCAGTGTTCTTGTCCGGAGAATCCCAGGGACGGCGGAGCCTGGTGGGCTGCTGTCTATGGGGTCGCACAGAATTGGACACAACTGAAGCGACTTAGCAGCAGCAGCAGCAGCAAGTTGCATTCTGAGAAGTGCCTGCTTAATAGGGAAATTTAGAGTCATTTCTTTAGGAAGGAAAAAAAAAAGCACAGACAAAATATTTCATAGTATCTGTAATAAATGCAAATAAATTGATACAAACAAAACTTGGCTTTAGCAAACTGTACATACATAAATATCATTTCTTTTACTATAACATTCAACTTTTTCTTCACATAAAGCCTTCCATGATTTTTATTTATTACATCCAACGTTTCTTTATACCTTTAAAAAAAAGTGCCTTTTCAGATTTACAGCTTGTGCTTCTAATTGCAAGGTTAGAACATCATGCCCCCAAAGAAAACAAGGTAAAAAGGAAGCTGCCATATAAGCTCTTAAAAACTGTGTGTTACAGGGTCTTCACATCTCTTCAGCACTGGTTGGCTGGTAGATTGTTCGATGCCAGCGTGATGCTCAGGCAGCATCACTTGTTGAATGGATGGAGCAGCACCATGGGAAAGCTGCCCAGATGGTCTCCGGAAGTCCCTGGGTACACACAGGATGGGCCAAGGGCCCAGAGTTCACGTGTCCAGGGAATGGTAGAAATCTTGACTCTTGAGTGCTGAGGCTCAATCAAAATTTCTTCCCAGCTTCTGTCCTCTATGTGTCCTCCCCCATCACCATTTAACATCACCTCCGAAGCTGTGATTTGCACACATGGGAGGCGGAGGTGGGCATCAGCAGCCGTACCGAGGGCGTCCGCCAAGACTCACGTCCTCTCTTTGCTCATTTGGGATCGCCCTGGGCCAAATTCCTCCTTAGGCGACCAGCAGCAAGCTGTAGAGAGCATCTGCTTGGTTCAGAGAGGAGGAGGGCCGTTTGTGTATCTGAGCATGGGGTGGAATGATCGGGCAAAATTGTTGGAGAGGGCACAACTGTAGTCTTCCTCTGACATCGGGACTAGGCAGGCCAGCCCAATGAGAAGCAGCAGGAGGAGCTGAAGAGGAAGAGCCGCTCGGAGGACTCTGAACAGGAAGGCTCGGCCGGACCGGGCTGGCCGAGGCTCAGAAAGGGAGGAATCGGAGCCACCTTTTATGGACCTGAGAGAAGAATCGACATCAATAACTCAAGTATCTGCAGTGTTGGGTGGATGCTGCTGTTTGCTTCCTCCCCTTCGGTTAGGCTGAACACAACCCAACCTGGCAGTTAGCTGCCAGTCTTCTGCAGTAAACCCAGGTGATCTACCAACCACCAAATGAAGAGTTGTTTGGAGACTGCACTGATGGAAAGCAGACATTTAGTCGGTTAAAGGTAACTAACTGGGTGCAAATTCCACCCCTCCATTTGGCAAAACCTTTTCCAACAAAGATAATTGCTTTACACACACTCCACCAGCATAAATTAAGTAGACCCGGGATAATTAAAATGTAGATGTTTGATGCAGTACATTTTTGGTGTAAGAATATCAAGAGCAACATTAGGCACAATTAGTGGCTGTCAGGATGACACAAGGTCTTCCTCCCGTCTAGCAGTCCTGGACGTGCCAGAGTCCGTGTAGCAAGGACAAGGACAGCTGCAGTCATTTTGCACAGACCCACAGAGTTGAATTAACCTTAGAGTATACCCTGGTTTCATCTTGCACTGAGTCAGCGACTGGCCCTAACATTAGCGGATTCCAAGGCTGTAAGAATAAGCGTGGCAGTGGAGTCAGTCTACACAACGCAGGTGCTGAATGATACTGAATCCAGGGTGATCCTTCTGCCACTGGCTCCATCAATTTGGGAAACAGACACACTGTTTCTGAAGATAGATTGTGCCTTGAAGGCTCCTTCTAGACCCAATGTTCCACGTTTTTCTATCTCCTTAAATTTCCCCATCTACTTTTGAAACAGTGCATTAGAGATGAAGCATGAACTTCAGAATTCATAAGAAAGACTGCCTGTGAAACACTGAATATGGAAAGAGGCTCTGGGTGGGGGGTACTGCTTTCCCTTTGTAAGCATCCATTAATGTTTTGGTTACTAGTGCAGAAGAGGAGGAAAGCAATGTTATTTACAAGAGGAATTGTGTACACACACACACACAACATTGCAGAAGCAGAAAGAACAGATGTACCAAGGAGACCCCCTCCCCACACCTAGACTGAATTCTCTAATGGTTTGACGGTAAGGGCATTGATTGTGAGACCACAGGAGAGGCATACAGGTATGAACCCTGTATTGGTTACTCTGTATGCTTATCTCATGAGAAAACACTCTCCAGCTACCTTGAAAAAAAAAGTGAAAGTCACTCAGTCTGTCCGACTCTTTGAGACCCCAGGGATTATGCAGTTCATGGAATTCTCCAGGCCAGAATACTGGAGTGGATAACCTTTCCCTTCTCCAAGGGATCTACCCAACCCAGGGATCGAATCCAGGTCTCTCTCATTGCAGGCAGATTCTTTGCCAGCTGAGCTACAAGGGAAGCCCAAGAATACTGGAGTGGGTAGCCTATCCTTTCTCCAGTGGATCTTCCCCACCCAGGAATTGAACTGGGGTCTCCTGCATCTCAGGCGGATTCTTTACCAACTGAGCTATCAGAGTTACCTTATTAGCTATTAATTTCAGAAGCCACATTACACCAGTATCAGTGAGGAGTGGCACCAAAGAAAATGTTAAGATAAAAAACAGAAGTAATCCCCTTAAAAGGGAACAGAGGGACTACTCAAAACTCTTTCATTAAATTCACAAAGAAATACGTGAAACAGTCTAGACCAGCCCTGTAGAAGCTCTGAGCAGCCGTGTACTATACTAGGTTTCTATTGCAGCTCTCAGAGCGTGATTGAAAAAAACAGACCCCTGGCCTAAATTGGGACTGTGTTCTTTTCCGGTCTGCAAACCTTGAACAACTGACTTCACCTCTATGCTACAACCTCTTCTTCAAATCCTTTCAAATTAGACTAGACAGGCTTCCAACTTGCAAGCTCCATGCTTTATACACTTTATGTCTTCTAGTAATTGGTGAATGTAAAGAGGTTACCAACTGGGAGGCCACAAGAGTTCAATCACCATCTAGTGGTCAAATTGATTAACTGCCCTCTGCTAGGACCAATACTCAGAAACACTGTTTTGTGAAGATATACTGTGGGCGTGCATGCTCAGTCACCTCTGGCTCTTTGTGACCCCATAGACTGCAGCCCACCAGGCTTCTCTGTCCATGGGATTTCCCAGGCACAAGAACACTGGACTGGCTTGCCATTACCTTCTCCAGGGGATCTTCCTGAGCCAGGGCATAAAAGAAATCTGTCACATATCTATTAAATAGAACTTTCTCTAACTATCTAGCCTGTAAACCTACCTGTAAAATATTTGTCCTGAGATAAAGCTTTAGAGTAGCTAGTCCATCTTCTGATTTTGTAGATAAATAACTAACAAAAGTTCACATTTACTCTTCTAACTGCTGGATAACAGAAGCATTTGTCTCTCCCTTCATCCCCATAGCAGTCCTCCGTGTTCCTGTCCCACCTTCATTTTATAGCCGACATAAAGGAGGCACAGAGAAGTCAGGCAACCCACTCGAGGTTACAGAGCTAGCATGGCACAGAATGAAAATGTCAACTCTGGTATTCTAACTTTTAGAACTTAGGATTTATAAATAGAGTAAATCACGTGCCCCAGTTGACAGTTAAAGGAGGAGCTGTATGGACTTCCCTGGTGATCCAGTGGTTAAGACCTTGCAATGCAGGGGATGCAGGTTCGATCACTGGTCAGGGAACTAAGGTTCCACATGCCTCAAGATGCAGCCAAAAAGTAAAAAATAAAAAAGGAAGAGCTTCAGCAGTGTGTCTCTGTAATGTTTTGCTGTTTGGTGGCATGAATGAAGGCCATCCAGGTCATATTTATGTCACGGGTATCTCCCATGTAGAGGCAAAGAAGGCAATATCTTAAAATACTTGGAGGTGAGTGGTTTCCTCATGTCTAGAATAAATGCTTTCAATCATAAAGCCTCACAGCTTTACAGAGACCACCAGGTCAGTATATGGACACAGGGACATTCTATTTTAAGGCAGCTGTACAGCTGTGGGCAAGTAATTTAATCTCTCTGGCCTTCAGTTTTCTCATTTGCAAAGATGAGAGTGCATTAATCTCCTAAAACTTCTTGGTCCTGACAGTTTATGAATTCAGTGGTTTAAAGTGTCTGGAGAAGGATGGGACAGTCACCCATGAGCTCCGGACTGAATGATCTGAAAATAGGCCCTGGTGAATAACACTCTCCACCTGTCAGCTGTCTGACAATTTAAAACACAAAAGAGAGCTCCGCATTTCCTTATTACTCAGTATCTAAATAAAATGAGGGAGATTTCAAACTGACTTTTTTCTTTAGGAGACACTTCAGGACGTTAGTGATGGGCAGATTCATGCATATCATTAAGAATCTGACTGACAGAGCTGAACAGCCTGTTTGTCAATTATTAGCTTCTTTGAACAATTAAGCCAAAGACTGAGATCAAAACAAGGGCTACACATTGACTAGTCCACTCCTGAGAAAAGCAAGACAAGGTCACCATCTTTGGATGACAGGCTCAGATGCTGCAGAGTCTACTGAAGGACATGGCACATTTAACAGCATCAGAGCATTCTGTATTAACATTTAATTAGTGTAAGCTTTCTAATGTTGAAGAATGCCAACCTGGGTAGAAATAATGGGCTAAGATGGGGACAAAGAGAACACACGGTGCTTAGTGAGTTTCCATGCAGTTGACTGCTCTTGGAAATGTCCAGTTGGTCTACTGAAAACAATGCTACCTGCGTGGGGCAATTACTAAGGTTTCAACAGTCCCAAAGTTCTCTCTCCTTAGGATGAACCTGTCCCTTCTAGTATTAATACTAGCAGGTTAATGATACCAAGTAAGTGAGTACTTTTAATATTTAATCTATTAATCTAAATTCAATTAAGTTTCAGAGTCTTGGGGAATCTGACAGGAGGAAGAACAAAGAGCTCTCACTCATCCCTTTCCAAGGGCCTTACTCTACAAACAGATGTGGTGGAGGCTGTGTAGACAGAGGAAAAACGAAATGTGTAAGCTTGCTTAAGGAACTTAATCAATGGAGATATTTCGGGTAACCTTGTCCTGCAAAAACATGCTTATTCTCTACAAGTAAACATTTATTTTATAATTTTTCTCACTCCCCTCACTCATTCAAATTTGAGGGTAAAAATACTGCCTAGGCATTGTTTCATCTCTTTCCCAAAATATGTGTAATTGTGGGAATTTTGGCCAGAATACTGGAATTCTCCATGGAATTCTCCAGGCCAGAATACTGGAATGGGTAGCCGTTTCCTTCTCCAGGGGATTCTCCCAACCCAGGAATTAAACCCAGGTCTCCTGCATTGCAGGCAGATTTTTTACTAGCTGAGCTACCAGGGAAGCCCATACCTATGAACACACCACAGCAAAGAAAGTCTCAGAAGGGCTGTGAGAAGCCTAGGGAGAGAGTCCGCACATGGAGTGCGACTCATCTCAAAAATTTTATGTCACCAAGGAAATAAAATGAGTAAATTCTGTGCATATGTCACTGAAACACAAATGAAAAGACACTTTCAACTCATTTTGTAACTTGTGAGCAAACACTGGCAGCAGAGGAATAGAAAATTTTGTGAGGAAATATCAGGTTGTCCATGATCTTGTCCGTTCTTGTGTGAGTGATCTTTATTCCCTGGGTATGTGGTTCAGAAGACAAATTTTCAGAATCAACTTAGGGTGCGTCTCCTCTTATTCCAAAATGAATATCCTGGCTGGTCCGAAGCTATCTCAGGCAGCCCACGGTAGCCCCAGCCCTGAAACTGTTGTTTCAAGTAACCCTCTCAGGTGGTGGTGCATTGGTAAAGACTCACCTGCCAGTGCAGGAGAAGCGAGTTCAATCCCTGAATTGGGAAGATCCCTTAGAGAAGGAAATGTCAACCCACTCAGGTATTCTTGTCTGGGAAATCCCATGGACAGAGGAGCCTGGCGGGATATAGAGTCCATGGGGTTGCAAAGAGTCGGACATGACTTAGTGACTGAACACATATGCACGCGCGCACACACACGCACACACACCCACACACACCCCCATTAAGAGCCTACAGTTGGGTGGAGTGGTTAACAAGCATAGGATTCAGAGTAAGAGAGACTTGGTTTCAAATTCTACATCTTTATCCCTCTATTTCCTGATATCCTTGTCTATAAAATTGGGAATAAACATGTTGGGAGGATTAAATAAGGAAATGAGATAACAGATATATAACGCTTAGCATGGTCCTTAGAATACACTAAATGCTAAATAAATGTCAGCAACTTATCATTCTTATCTGTATGATTAAAGCAAGGGTGTGCTGACTCACATCCTTAGGGAAATTGCTAGATTCAGGCTTTCCTTCCAGGGAAACAGTCCTGATTTATAGCAGTACTTTCAAAGAGGTAATGTATTTTTCCGAAGTGTCTTACTTGTTCCCGGGAAACACTGTGAATGGAGACCTCAAAATATGAAAGAAACATAGTGGAGCCTGCCCCTATAACTAACTGTCCTATGCCAGGGCGTCTAGCCTGCCTTGGGGACAAGGTTGTTTTAGGCTGAGGCCTTTGAGAGCTTTGAATAAATAAATCCCCAGGGCAGGACAGAAAAGACCTGAAAAAAAAAAAAAAACTCCACAAGAAATTGACCAGTGTTTACAGTGAGGCCCTCATGTACGTGTGAAAACCCCACTGTGCCTGCTTAAAAGCTCCCTTGAACACATTTTAAAATGAGGTCCTTTTTCCCTGTTTCAGTGTTTCAGCCAGTCATTCGCCACTTATTCTGTCTCAGCTCTTTGTGTAGAAGGTGCCAAAGACTAAAGACGCCCAGGGAAGATTTACATGTTAAATTCTCAGCTTTGGAATGAAGTCATCATTTCCCTCTCTGCAGACTATGGAGGAGTTTTTCCTTTGCCTTGCAGGAAATTGGAGTAAAATCTCCCCATGTGTGAACTTCAACTAATCTATAGTAGAATTTTGAACAGTTATTGGCTCTCAGGTTAGATAATTTCATATCAAAACTGGAGAAAAAGTGTCAGCTGGGCCATCATAAACATGGCTTCAAAAAGCCATGCATCTTAAGTATGTTTAATTTCAAAAATTGTGAATAGTTATTAGGAATGTATGCTTTCAAACGTTTTTCAGATGTTTTGAATATTAAAGAGTCTTGATTTAGGGAATCCCTAATTCTGACATGTCGCTATTCTTTTATGACAGGAACCATATTGTATTAATTTTGTGGGTCCTGGGCCTAAACATAGTAGGTGTATGGTAAACACTGGGATCAGTCCATTGTTAGCCCTAGAATATCATGTAAGAAAACAGAGAACAATGGCTCTAGAATCAATCTGAAATATACAGGAGGCAAACAACTGATATTCTTAATATCTGACTTTAAACCACAAAAAGAATATAAGAACCCTCCCTTCAAACAAATACCCAGCTTCTTTCAAGTCAACCTCTTTGCTCTCAGAAAGAATACATGCCTAAAATTTTCCCATCACAGATGGCTGGGGTCAACGTTCTAAACTGTTTGTGCTTTGGCAATAACCTTTCAAGTTTGCTGGACCAGTGCAAGATCAAACGCGAGGTAATCTCCAGTCCAATGTAAAGGAACACCATGACAGCCTGGATTGTGAGAGAAGTTAATTCTTTCCCAGCAGACTCTCCATGTTATTGTCCACGTGGGTACACCCCAAAGAGAGGTGCCAAGGAGTTAAGGATCCAAGAATGTTTAACCACAATCTGCCTGCCAAGGTGTTTGCCGACGTTTGCCGTTCAGGTGAGGATTATTTGTATTTCAGGTCCTGTAAGCAGCAAAGTGGACACCGTGCTGTGTGCTCAGAAAGATGTTAATAAACAGTGCTGGACAGAGCAGAGCTGAAGGCACCTTGCGGATGTCACAGTGAGAACGTGGCTGTCCCAGCCGCAAAGCCCCATTAGGAGAATCGAAGCCCTTGCTGCCCTGAGAAATGAGGCCTTTGACATTTCATAAGGCCGGGTGGCTGTCTGAAACAACAGGGGAAATTGGGAACCAAAGGGCAGTTGCTACCAGTATGGATACTGTCAATAACATAAGAGCTTTTCCCCTTCTCATCACCATCATTTATGTCAACTACAGAGTCGATCTCTGGTATCCTTAAAGGAACGCTGCGGGGACAGGATGCCCCGTCTCTGTTCATGACACATCAGTAATTTGTGGCGAGAAGATGGACTTTATGAAACAGTGATCTCTCTACAGTACATGATGTCTTTTTTTATAGGGGGCTAAGAAAACATCAGCGGACCTGGAGAAGCCCATCGTGATCTTCGAAAATCCCCATGAGTTTTTCTCCATTCATGTTTTATTATTGATATTTTGTTACAGACCACCCCCTCAGAAAAAGCCCCACAATACTGTCATCAAACCAAACCAAAGGGAAAGAAAAAAAAAAAAAAGGCAAAACATAGTGAAGGGAAGCTTAAAACCAGAAAGCAGATCATGATCTGTTCTGTACTACACAGCTGCGTGGAAACGACCAGAAGCAAAGGCTGGTCCCTTTAGCACACAGCTGGAAAGCTAACACTCTGACTCAGGGCCTGTGTGCGCTTCCTCATCCCCCACCCTCCTTCCAGGAACTGAGATTCCAGCTCAGTGGTGAGACAAACCACTTTTAAAAGTGAACTTCTGGCGACTGGAATGAAGAGCCAGCTTCCAAGGACAGTATTTTCATTTTCAAAAAGTGGTCTGGGGAAATGTGAACTGATTAGTGAAAGGGCTGGGGGCACAGATATCACACCGACAACGAAGAAGGCAAAGCATCACTAACTGCAGAGACAGGGACTGTTGGCAGCCAGGCATAAAGCAGAGCGGCAGCTGTGAGGAGGCTATCTGGAGGTCCCCGGGCCGGGGGGAGACTGCTATTGTTTCCAGAGGGAAAGAGCTGGCCGAGTGTCAGGAAGGTAAGTGTGTGTGCTGGCTGAAGAGGAGTTTTAGGAGAAGCAGAAGAGAGAAGGTGCTTATAAATTTTAAGTGATATCAGATTAGGACTTGCCATGTTGAGACTCCCAAACCCACCATCTGGATAAAACACGAAAATAAAATAAAAAGCTGGGGGTGTTAGTAGATTTTATTCAGATTTGTGGGTTCTGGGGATGGTAAAATAATTCATTGATCTATCACCTATCTTATTGTAAAATCTAGAAATAAAGAGGATGATAAAATTCTGCCATGAACCAAATGGCACTGTGCCATCAGTGATGTCGAATCTTTACGAGGACACAGAATAAATACCATCGGATGAAAAGTACTGGATGGCCTATGTATAGTTGAACAAAATTCTGGTGAGGTCCAAATATTTTACACTCCGAGATTTTCTTGTACTTTCCACTTAGAAAATTCTCTCTCAGTTTATTAGGAAAGGGTGTGGACTGAAAAGAGTAGTTTCTCAAGACCAAATACAGGCCTGACTAAATCATGGACAATTTTCATCATCCTCTTGGAGTTCTAGAACAGTGTGGAAACCAGGAGAATAAGGTACCTGCTATGTGGACTGTTGACAGAGGGTCCAGGCTGTGAGAGACTACATTTGCCTCGTGGCTGTTTGCAATGAACAGGGGTAAAGAAAGAAGAATGTTCAGTCCAGGCAAATAAAGACGAGCTACTGATGAAAATTAAACTAAAAGTGCAGCAAAGGAAATTTAAATCAAACAAAATGATCAGTACCCATGAATCAAGGAAACTGGCTTTTCTTTGGTTGAAGAAACAAAATCAATGAACATCTATATTATTCATCACTGACGAAACATGGATGGTGGTTTGGGCATGACATCACAGAGGGTACATTTATTTCCCCCCTTTTCGTGGTAAAAACATAAATGACTACACCACCCAAAGATCTCTGCATATTTAATTACAATGAATACAAACTGCAATATGTTATGTTACAGATTTCAAATGTATTTTACATAGTTTTTCATCTTCCAGTACACTGGAGAAATATTACAATTCTTGGCAGGTAGGTCAAAAATAATGATAAAGTGAGATTGTTCTGTGTATAGTGATGAAGACTCAATAAATTAAATATTCAAATAAAGGCTAAAATTTGACTTGAAAAGCCAGTATTCCTTCACATTCTTAAACTAGGATCTATAGGAAACTAGTGAATGTAGTAAACAAAAAAAAATTCTAAAAAGATAATAACATTTATCAGCATAGAATTTAAGTGTTTATAACAAAAAAATACAAATGAAATCAATATTTCTAAAAAGTAAAGAAATGGAATGATAATCAAAATGAATATAATCATAAAGCCAGACCAGAAAAAAAAAAACAAAAACGAAAAACAAGCCTCTAATTACACAGAGAAATCAAAGTAGAGAGGGTAGCAGGGGCCAAAACGTCTTTTCTTCCTCATTGTGTGCCAGGGAGACAGCCCCATAACAGGCCTTGTGCGTTGAGTTATCTTGAGCTGGTGCCGCTCTGGGGGCAATACAATCGCAGAGAGCCTTCAAGACCACCTTCAGGAGCTTCTCCGCTTGAGAGTCAGCAGAACCCCCGTTGGTCTTATAAACTCATGGTCTCATGAGATGCTCGGTTTTGTCCACCTCTGCCTGAGGCGCCCCTTTATGTGGAGCCTACCTTTCTGAGGTGGACTACGGCAGTGGTGGTTTGAAGGGAGGGGCTGCCAAAGGGACAAGGGGCACCGTTCTATTAGAAATGGCCCTTGGAGCAAGAAAAATAATTTGTCTCCCTGCTTATGAACCGCAACGTTGAACCCTGATTCTTCTGAAAAGCAGAACTGCTCTTTTCGCTCCTGAGTGCTTGTGGAGAGGGTTCAAGGCAGGACTGAGGAAACAGAGCTCTTCCGTGTCACTGAGTGACAACCCCATGCTGCCTGGGGACCCCTGCTCTGCAAGGGGAGAGCCCTTGGACCCTGCGTCAGGTACAAAGGCCGCCGCGCCCCCGTGTTCCCTCCCTTGGGCCAACTGAAAGTAACCCGTGGGAAGTTACCGTTTTCTGTCTGTTTGGGGTGCTTCTTCCTGAGGTAGGACTCACAGATCCCGAGGTGTCCAGTTCGTCAGCAGAAGACCAGGAAGACAGATCCTACGTGAGAAACAGATGCTCTTAACGATGCCACGTCCCGGAGCCATGATGGCTTTGCGATCTGCAAAGTATTTCCCACCCCATCCCCATCTTTGGGAAAAAGAGAAGGGGAGGAATAGAAATGCAGATGTAGAGAAGACGTGTGTGGACATGTGGGGAGTCGGGGGCACACCAGATGAACTGTGCAATTAGGATTGACATAAATACATGTGCAAGACAGACAGCTAGTGGGACTCTGCCTTATCGCGCAGGGAGCTCATCTCAGGGCTCTGTGGTGACCTAGAGGAGTGGGATGGGGTGGAGAGTGGGAGGGAGGTCCAGGAACGAGGGGATGCATGTATGCAAACAGCTGATTCACTTAGTCGAACAGCAGAAACTAACAACACTGTAAAGCAACTATCCCCAGTTTAAAAAACAATTGAAAAATAGAATCGGACAGTTGCAGTAAAAACAGAACCTATTTCTTCTAGTGTGTTGGGCTTTCCTGGTTGTGAGTTTGGGCCTTCTGGAAAATAGAGGTATTTATTTATTTAATAGCTATGTTTTAATAGCTAGGTATTTAATAGCTCTGTCATTACTGGGTCACTTGAAGCTTTGTCATCTCACATGCTAGTAAAGTAATGCTCAAAATTCTCCAAGCCAGGCTTCAGCAATATGTGAACTGTGAACTTCCAGATGTTCAAGCTAGTTTTAGAAAAGGCAGAGGAACCAGCGATCAAATTGCCAACATCCGCTGGATCATCGAAAAAGCAAGAGAGTTCCAGAAAAACATCTATTTCTGCTTTCTTGACTATGCCAAAGCCTTTGACTGTGTGGATTACAATAAACTATGGAAAATTCTGAAAGAGATGAGAATACCAGACCACATGACCTGCCTCTTGAGAAATCTATATGCAGGTCAGGAAGCAACAGTTAGAACTGGACATGGAACAACAGACTGGTTTCAAATAGGGAAAGGAGTACGTCAAGGCTGTATATTGTCAATCTGCTTATTTAACTTCTATGCAGAGTACATCATGAGAAGCACTGGACTGGAAGAAACACAAGCTGGAATCAAGATTGCCGGGAGAAATATCAACAACCTCAGATATGCAGATGACAGCACCCTTATGGCAGAAAGTGAAGAGGAACTAAAAAGCCTCTTGATGAAAGTGAAAGAGGAGAGTGAAAAAGTTGGCTTAAATCTCAACATTCAGAAAATGAAGGTCATGGCATTTGGTCCCATCACTTCATGGCAACTAGATGGAGAAACAGTGGAAACAGTGACAGACTTTATTTTGGGGGGCTCCAAAATCACTACAGATGGTGACTGCAGCCATGAAATTAAAAGACGCTTACTCCTTGGAAAGAAAGTTATGACCAACCTAGATAGCATAATCAAAAGCAGAGACATTACTTTGCCAACAAAGGTCCATCTAGTCAACGCTATGGTTTTTCCAGTGGTCATGTATGGATGTGACAGTTGGACTATAAAGAAAGTTGAGCACCAAAGAATTGATGCTTTTGAACTGTGGTGTTGGTGAAGACTCTTGAGAATCCCTTGGACTGCAAGGAGATCCAACCAGTCCATCCTAAAGGAGATCAGTCCTGGGTGTTCACTGGAAGGACTGATGCTAAAGCTGAAACTCCAATACTTTTGGCTACTTCATGCAAAGAGTTGACTCATTGGAAAAGACCCTGATGCTGGGAGGGACTGGGGGCAGGAGAAGAAGGGGATGACAGAGGATGAGATGGCTGGATGGCATCACCGACTCGATGGATGTGAGTCTGGGTAAACTCTGGGAGTTGGTGATGGACAGGGAGGCCTGGCGTGCTGCAATTCATGGGGTCGCAAAGAGTCGGACACGACTGAGCGACTGAACTGAACTGAAGCTTTATTATTTCTCAGTGGCGGGAATGCACTGACGTGAAGTGGGTGATGGAATCTGCCTTAGAGCTGCAGGGTGGTCAGGCTGGAGAGACAGCACATCGGTCATCCAAGAGCCACCCCTTTTAGCATCAAAGAGACTGTACTGTTTCTGGCACCTGCTGTTACTGGGAGTAGATAGTTCTGTTGCCTGCAGCGTGTTTGTGTGTTCATGACAGGATTTCACAAGTGAATGTCTGAAGTCTTACCTGTGAAAGCATTTCTTAAAACCAACAATATTAATATGATGCAGTAGATTCACCAATAAATAAAGAGATAAACAAATAAGTAAATAGATAAATAAAAGCTCATAGAGAACACTTCTGATGACTTAACTGTCATCTGCGTCAGGCGAGTTCATGCCTTCTAAGGTCTGAATATGAAACTCACATGCGCCAGTTGCTTGTGACCTCCTCTCGCTGTATTACTGAAAGCACATGCATTCTTAAATAAACTGGGTAAAATAAAATGCCATAATAATGGTGCTAATAGGGTCAGCAGTAACAGTTCCAAGAGGATTTTTGGATGTAACAGAATCAAACGTAGTGTCCTGTTAACGAAAGTTTTCGAGTCGCTTTTTTATTTTGAGACAGATTTGTAAGAGCAGTGATTGAAAGAAAAGACACTCTATTCGGACAAGTGCTCCATTCAGAGTCTTTCTGAAATGGATAAAGATGGTGCTTGTTTGGTCTCCTGCAGGAAATTTGACACAATGATAGCTGTTGAGAGCTTACCTGCTGACTGCTTGACATGTCTAATAACTTCTCCAGCTCCTTGATATGATGACTGACCTCCTTCAAGAGAAGTTTGAGTCGATTTCCAATCACGTGGACTTTTTCTTTGGCTTCTAAACAGTCTGTGCCTTCAGCATTCACCAACAGTTGGCAAGACATGTCTTGCAGTGAGGCCACTTTGAGTTGAGATTCCAACAGCTCATGCCTTATTTGCTAAGAATATAATAAAAAATATTTTTAAGAATTTTTGATACTTGGAGAAAGTCCCCATGTGCAGGATGACATCACTTTAACGCAGTGGACAATTATACCCAACCATCACACAAGGAAGGATATAGCAGCCATGGTCTTTGGGAATCAGGGACCTAATCCTACCTCTCCCAAAAAGCATCCTATAAAATCCTTGAACCCTTCTGATCTATTTTCTCATCTGGTGGTGGTTGTTTTTCAGTCACTAAGCCCAACTCTTTGTGACCCCATGGACTGCAACACGCCAGGCGCCCCTGTCCTTCACTATCTCCTGGAGTTTGTCAGATGCATGTCTATTGAGCCAGTGATGCTATCTAACTGTCTCATCTTCTGCCACTCCCTTCTCCTCCTGCCCTCAATCTTTCCTAGCATCGGTCTCTTTCCCAATCAGTTGGCTCTTCAAATCAGGTGGCCAAAATATTTGAGCTTCAGCTTCATCATCAGTCCTTCCAATGAGTATTCAGGGTTGATTTCCTTTAGGTAAAATGGTGACATTAATTCCTGCCTGGTCCACAGTATTATTGGAAGGTGCATATTGGTGCACCTTCCAATTATTTAAAATATAAAGTATTATGCAAATGAGACATAAAATAGTCATTTAAAAAGAAAAGTAAAACATATAAATGCAGAAAAACAGCTTGGTTGAGGTATACTCTGATATCTATTTGAGATTCTTAAAAAGGCATATGGGTGATTCATCACTCACAACTTACGGTCTGAGGTCAAAAGTCTGGTAAAAATGTAGCTGAATAGCTATTTCCTCTGGGTTTCTAAGACCTTTATAGTACTGAACTAAAAGCTGCCAATTCTGTTGGTTAGGTCACTGTGAGTGTTAAATGTTAAGAAATAACATTTTAAAAATACAGAAAGTGACAAAGTGAAAATTATTTTCTCCTAATGGAACTCAAATATGCTTCCTTATCTTCCATAAAATCACTTAAGTATATGGCACATTATATTGTCTGAAGTTCTTTGCATAAGAATCTACACAGAAATCTTGCAAATATCCTTTTGAATTTAGTACTAGAAAAAGCTTCCTATTCCTTAAGAACTAGTATATTTCCTTTTTCTCAGGTAATGAAAATCGTTTAACTTACCATGTTTCCCTTGTCTTAGATTTCAGAAACCTTGATGCTGAGATTGAATCTACATACTTAATTCTTCTTAAGAATCCTTAATGGTCTCTATTTTAATAGATTCTCTATTTTAATAGATTTAATGTCCTTTTATTATCAGTTATCCAAAATAGTCTTGGGACATAGATTCAATGTATAAAGTTTAAATTAGAAACAAATTGAAAATAAGCATAGAGCAGCCTTGATAAAAACAGGCTAATTAAGATGAAGACCATCTGAGGATTTTCCTGGTGGTACAGCAGTTAAGACTTCGCCTTGCAATGCAGGGGATGTGGGTTTGATTCCCAGTCAGGGAGCTAAGATTCCACATGCCTCGTGGCCAAAAAACCAAAAACATTAAACAGAAGCAAGATTGTAACAAATTCAATTAAGACTTTAAAAAAAGTCTCAGGAAAAAACCTTTTTACAAAAGTCTATTAAAAAATTAGCTAAAGAAAAAGATGAAGACAGATTTTTAGATGAGCAATGGCTTTAGAACGAGATTCTAAAGCAAGCATAAGCCATCTTCTATGCACATGCTTGTTTCACAGAGATGAGAAGTCATGAGGGGTAAAGAAAGACTAGGAGACTACAACATAAAAGGTAAACAAGTAGAACCACCTATAACATAAGCAGAGGCCGTCCAAGTCCACATATCTTACCTTAAGCTGTTTGTGATGGTCCTGAAGTATTTCTGCATCAAGGTTAGAATCAATGGGGACAATTTCATTTTTCCTTCTGTCAATGTTCTCCAGCATAAGAAGCAAACTGTGACTCATTTCATGAAAATCCTATGGAAAAAAAAAAAAAGGAGCATAAAATCATCTTGAATGAGACACTTTTCTTTCTCTCACAGCTTAAATATCCATGTATTACAATTCCTACCATTGATTTTCAGATCTTATATACAACTTCTTTCTAAGCAAGGCACTGAAGTTATTGTAATTCTCTGAGTTCAAGTTCTTACCAAAAAGCATCTAATATATTACTCTAGGGGAAAATTAGACATAAGGAAAACCGGCATCAAATACTGAATTCCTAGGGCTCTAACACAGATTAGAGACAAGAACTCTCCTCCTCTCTCTTCCTCCTGTATTCAAATTTTTCCAACATTAAAAAAAAAAAAATTTATTTATTTGGCTGTGCTGGGTCTTAGTTGTGGCATATGAGATCTAGCTCACTGACTAGGGATTGAACCCAGGACCCCTGGACTGGGAGCACGGAGTCTTAGCCACTGGACCTCCAGGGATGCCCCCAAATCTTTCCATCCTTGAAGGCTTAAATTCAATCCCTTCTCTCCACATCCATGTGTTCATTTAATCAAGGTATGGTTATGGAAGATCTCCATGGTGGGAGACGCTAAACTAGAGATGGGGGAAACCACAGCTTGGGTACCTGCTTTCAAGCAGCCATTACTCTCGGAGGCACCTACAATCCTGGAATACAGGCTTCCCATCCTTCTCAGATTACAACCCAAACTCCTGGCCCTGCCCACAAAGCCCTGCATGATCTGTCTCCTGACCACCTCCTGGATCTTTCTTGGCCATTCGTCTCCGATCACACCGGCCTCCTCTGTCCTTGAAGATGCTAAGCCCTTTCCTGCTTCTGAGACTTGCCACTTGCTTGACCTCCTTCCTGGCAACATCCTTCCAGTATCAGCTCACACATTCATACAACCTCCCTTCTCACCATTCCAAAGTGCTTTCATTCGGTTACCCTTATCATCATCTGGAAGTAGCTTGGTTAAGCATTTATTTGCATTTTTGTTGTCCCATCTTCCCCAGCAAAAGCAAAGGCTGGGCTGTATCCTGCCTGCTTGGTGCAGAGTCTGTCATGTCTATAAACACTAGGCAAGTAACTGTGGTCTGGATGAATGGGTAAATATTTGTAATGCTCACTTGGATGTCTCCTAATGTGCTCAGAAAATATCTGTTGAACAAATAAATGAATGAGTCAAAGGAGGAATGGTGAGGCTCAGACAAATTGATGGGAATAGTCTCTTGCAAATTCTAAAGGAGATGGGGTTTTTCAACTCTGGGTCATATGGACACATTCTCCAGTAAAATGAAAACTGGGCACAAAGTTATCTCACATGAATACTGACTTTGGGAAGTAACTGCATCCCTCTAGTGATCTTGATAAATTGAGTCACAGACTCAGCTGCACTGGAAATATTGGATTCTGGAACGTGGCCTGCCCAAAGCCCCACAGACCTGGCATTGCATGAGTGCATCCTGGAGAAGACCCCGCCACTCCTCCAGCAGGGAGCACACGCGGTCCCACCGCCCGTTCATCTGGGACAAGCGATCCTGAAGATCCTGGCTCTCCTCCTGGCCAGTCTGAGTGAACTCGGAGCTGCACAGATGGATGGAGAGGATGATGGCTTTGCGCTGGTCCACAGCTTTCTGGAGCTCCTGCAAAGAGAAAGGAGAACAATCAAACACGGAAAACAACAATAAAAACGTTAAAGAGATGTAGTCTGAGACCTCTGGAAATGCTTCACCCAAATTCAAAAGATCCATTAATTAACACTGGCCTTAGCAAAATGGCTAAGGTATACACCACTGGGGAACACACTGGAGCTAAAAGAACTGGATCAGATATAGACTTACTGACATAAATGGGTCTTAAGAAGATATAGTTGTAAGTGAAAGAGTCATAAACAGATTGCTATAGGTTAGAGAACAGCACTTAGGCAATTTAAAGTACATTGTGCACACACGAATCCACATTTTTCAGGAATACATGTGAAAAAAGAAGATTAAAATTTTGGAATGGTTGCTATGGGTTTGAGGAATGGGGATTAAGAAACAGTGGGAGAAAAGGGATAGATAAATAAAAAAAGGAACTTTGCAGGAAGCAAAGATGATCCTGGGCAGTGAACTAAAGAGTACGATGAACTTAGCCCCTATCATGGGAGTCCAACAACAAACCAACCAAAACAAACCAAACACAGCATCGTCCAACAGTTCTGAGCAGCAGGAAATGTGCTCTTAGTTCCAGCGTACAAATTCCACTTCAGTAGACTAATGCTACTCACTGGGCTCGAATATCACTGTGGACAGTGACTGCAGCCATGAAATTAAAAGACATTTGCTCCTTGGAAGGAAAGCTATAGCAAACCTAGACAACATATTAAAAAGCAGAGATATCACTTTGCCAACAAAGGTCCATCTAGTCAAAGCTATGGTTTTTCCAGTAGTCCAGTATGGATGTGAGAGTTGAACTATAAAGAAGTCTGAGTGCTAAAGAACTGATGCTTTTGAATTGTGGTACTGGAGAAGACTCTTGAGAGTCCCTTGGACTGCAAGGAGATCAAACCAGTTAATCCTAAAAGAAATCAACCCTGAATATTCATTGAAAGGACTGATGCTGAAGTTGAAGCTCCAATACTCTGGCCACCTGATGCTAAGAGCCAACTCACTGGAAAAGACTGAGAAGGATTGAGGGCAAGAGGAGAAGAGGGTGACAGAGGATGAGATGGCTGGATGGCATCATAGACTCAATGGACATGAGTTTGAGCAAACTCTGGGAAATAGTGAGGACAGGGAAGCCTGGCGTGCTGCAGTCCATGGGGTCTGCTTCTGCAAAGAAGCAGACATGACTTAGCTGCTGAAAACAACGCTGCTCAACGTTGTGCGCATAGGTATGAAATGTGCCGCTTGGTAAGAAAGCAGATTCCTAGGCCCTGGCCTCCAGCTGTTCTGACTTCACAGGCACCGACAGTCAGTGGTCCACAGCCTGAGAACACTGCCTTTGCCACAGGCCAGATTTTTTGAGATGATAAAGAGAATAAATAGTATTTCATCTACTAACAAATTTAGCTTGGTTTCACAAAAAACAAAACAAAAACAAATGGGTGACTGATGTGTTACTGTGTGTATTTCCCCAAAATCTAGAACTAAATTTCAAGAACTTGAGTACAAGGTTATACATTAATCACTGAATATCTTGGTACTGTTTAAATGTTCCCAGATCAAGGTAGTCAGTGACCCTATAGATCACATCTACCCAGGCTACATTTTCGTATAATTCTCACCATTTGTTATGTTTCCAACTTGTCTTAATTTTCACTTTTAAGTGGATTCTTAACATGCCATGATATAGAGTCAACCACAGAAACAGCATACAAATCCACAAATATTGTAGAAAGTACTAGGTTATTCCACATATTTATCCTCAGAAAACAGACAGGAAAGATAGAGGAGGGATGCATAACAGGGTGGCTTTTTCTTATCACGTAGGGAGACTTTCAAGGTCTCAATTTTTCCACTCTGATCTCACTTAGGCCTCAGATTCTGGCCAGTGTTTGCTTCATCAACCTTTTAAGGAACTGATTATAATGCAACACTGCCTTACATTTTCCTGGAGAGACACTCAAGAAATTTAAGCACTCTTAAAAAAAAAAACATAATCCAGAGAATACAAATTGCATCTCCCATCTGATGCTTCATCTTGAAATTGATGGAGCTGGTACAGAGACTACTCTATAAGAAGTCTGAGCAGTGGTCGGGAAGACTCATTTCACTGTTTGAAAATTTAAAACGAAATAACAGCTAAAACAAGGCAGAAAAACATCAGCCCCAAAGAAAACCAGCACACACAGAAACCAGGGAGACACAAAGGCAGTGTGCTTTGCTTAATCCTTGAGACTAGAGGGCCCAGTAGCTACATCTGAGGAAGAGCACAGCTTGACGTTCTCCAGACAAAAAGGCAGGACCAAGAGAGCTATTAAGAAGACACTGAGCTCTCCATCCATAGTATGCTTACAAAAGTCTCCACACATGCATCTCAATAGCTGGGCTGAGGAGGATTTTTAAGATCTAGAGAGGGTGTTAGAGAAGGTTATCTTCTGTACTACACCCAACAAGGTCAAAATCAAATAGAAATGTCAGGTGTTTTAGCAGGATTACTCCACAGGTTTTGTTTAGTTGGATTCATTACACTGAAAATTGCTTCTGCCACTATCATAATCTAGTTCAGAAGTTCTGCTGATTCCAAGAGGACAAGTGGCTTCCTTAGGTCTCCACAAACTCACATGTATACCATCTAGGAGAGGCTTCCTCTCCAGCTCTAGATAAGACTTGCAGGACCCTGGCCATAGCTGTGTTTGCCTTAAAAGAGGTTAACTAGGTCCCAGAGGTACCTGGAGGTTTTACGCAATTTTAACGGGTCATTAAATCATAATTATTTTCATGAGGGGCTTCCCTGGTGGCTCAGATGGTAAAGAATCCGCCTGCAATGCAGGAGACACGCATTGGATCCCTGGGTCGGGACAATCCCCTGGAGAAGGGAATGGCTACCCACCCACTCCAGTATTCTTTCCTGGAAAATTCCACAGACAGAGGAGCCTGTGGGCTACAGCCCATGAGGTCTCAAAGAGTTGGATGTGACTGAGCAACTAAGACACACACACATTTTTATGGGGCTGATTCTGCAATTAAATCCAGCTCTTAACCCTTCCAAGCCTTCCTAGGAACACTCTGACTCGGGATGGCTGGGGAAACATTCGTGTCCATTTCCACCAACCACTGGCCCACTGCTATGTGAGTGTGTAACAGCCAGGGCTGGTTTTTTTCATCTGACTGGGCATTCCACGGGGCCGCTTTCTGTCTGGCGCCATGGGAAAGGCTGAGGGCAGCTAGCTACCTTCAGCTTCTGGATTTGGAGCGCGATGGACTGGATGTCGGTGCTGAGCTGCAGGCGCTGAAGCTGTTCCAGGTCGCCCTCCGTCTCCCGCAGCCAGGTCAGAACGCTATTCAGATCAGAGTCCAACTGCTGCCTCCTCTGGGGCTTCTGTTTCATCCTCAGCTCCTTGCTCAGGGCCTCTGCCTGGATGAGTTCCCAGCGGTCAATCACACCTGGCAAGACAGGACACGCACATGAGAGTGAGGGGTTTTCCTCCATGCGGAATGTTTAGGAAATGCTTGAAACCGACGGGAGCTAACTCTAAAACAGAAAAGAAAGTAACGCCACTGGGCATTCCTATTGCTGTCAGCTGTAAGTAACAGTACAGTGGCTGTATTTTTCCTATCTGAATTTTTAACAATGATGGGGAAGAAAAAATAAGCTACGTAAGATTTAACACTGTAAAGAGATTTATGAAGGGATAGCATTAAAGTGAGTGAACATCGGGACTTCCCTGGTGGTCTAGTGGCTAGGACTCCCTGCTCCCAGTGCAGGGTGGCCTGAGTTCGATCCCTGGTCAGGGAACTAGATCCTGCATGCTGCAGCTAAGACCTGGGGCAGCCAAAATAAATACATACAGAAATATTAAAAACAACAACAACAATAAAGCTGGTGAAGATAACTTTCAGTTCTTAGTTTCTTTCTGCAATAGACCTCTGAGACCACTGGGCATGTATATAGAAGATTCCTGACTAGTGATTCAAAGATGATGCTTCAAAATAAATGGGACATGGGGAAAAACCACTGTGATACTTTTCACCTTCTTGTTCTGTCCCCAGAGATCCTTGTAACCTGGAGGAAAGTTCTCAGGACAGAATTGTATAGATTGAGGTAAGCAACACAGTGGAACTCAGAGGCATCAAAGCGTTCTGAGATCTTTTATTTCACTCTGTCCTGAATAGAGCACAACTCACTCACCAGCTGTTTGGGTTTCAGTGCTATTCAAGTTAACAAAGCCAGGAAAATGGTCCTCTTCCTCGGTCAGCTTGTGTTCCAGTCTTTTCACCGAGTCTATGCTGCCGCTGCATTCACCCAGCAGTTTCATCTGTTTAGACACAGAAAAGAGGCTCCCTTGTCACAAAAGTCTCAAGCTGTCATGAGTGCAAGAGATCCTGGGGAAAATATCTTTGGAGTTCCTCAAAAAGGACAGTGGCTAAGTGCTGCCTCTCTGTAAAGAGTAAGCTGCTCTTAGCTTCCCTGATGGCTCAGTGGTAAAGAATCTGCCTGCCGATTCAGGAGACATGGGTTTCATCTCTGGTCTGGGAGGATCCCGGAGTCTACAGCTCTAGAGTCTGTACTCCACGAGAGAAGCCACGGCAATGAGAAACCCTTGCACCCCAACTACAGAGTAGCCCCGTTCACCACAACTAGAGAAAAGGCTCTGCAGCAATGAAGACCCCGCAGAGCCAAAAAAAAAAAAAAAAAGAAAAAGAGAGTAAGCTGCTCTGCTGGAAACAAAGTCAAGTTCAAAAACATGCTTCTAAAACATGTGACTCATTCATATTTACACAAAGCGATGCCTTGAAGATACACTTGGCACACATGGTTTTGCACAAGTCCTCCCAATTTCTTTTAAAATTTATGAATCAAAACAGACTAAATCGATCTGGGATCTAACACTCAGAGCCCCCAGCTGGCAATATAACATATTGTCTTTGGCAAGCTGCTCCCTTTTTCTTAAACTGAAGTGTGGGAACAGTGATATTACCACAAATCTCACAGGGGCATCTATTTGCATTAAGTAATTAAAATGCTTAAAAGAATAAAACAATATTAACACCAGCTGTTTCATGAGAAAATCTAAGCAATGCTTAATGGATACTAAGGGAATAAATTTTGACATCAAAAGAAAAGCTTCCAACTCCATATTTAATATCATGCACATATTCAAAGACTAAAGGAACAAATCACTTCAAGGCACGCCTGCTACACTGATCATAACGCTTTCTTTCAAAGCCTTTACCAAATCACGTTGCTATTAAGTTACTTTGATTGCTTTTGATTGGTGTTAAGTATAATCTCAGTGATTTCAGCACACTCATTGTGAAACTGTATTATATTTTTAAAAAGGAGATTTCACTATAATAGAAGTCAGGATAAGAGGCCAAATTGAACAGGAAGTAAACTCATGATTAATTAATTACTCTTCTTTGACTGTGAGGATGTTAACGTCAACATAAAAGGTTCTCTCCCCTGGTTTCAAAAAAGCAGTACGTGTGAATTGTCATTAGGCTTAGGGAAATTAATTTTTCCTTCCTTTTACAAGGCAGTCTTTTGGGTGTGAAAAGACATGACAGAAGGCCTTGAAGAGATTCACTTTCAAATCTTCTTGCTTAAGTATGCATAAGAAAACAGGTAATTCTCTGAGTATTTCTCTGGGAAGTTATTCTGTCAGTAACTTGAGCAGAGTAAAGCTATTACATACTTTACAAAAAGCTTCAAAAATGGAACTGGTAATACACACAATCTCTTGCCATCTTCTCTCCAAATCTCCTTGGTCAAAATTGTTTTCCCCAGAATGAGAGAACAAACAAGAGAATTAAAAAGTCCCAGGATCATCAAGTGACTCGAAAGACACCCAGGAAAAGAACTAAGCCCATTCCATGTTAGCAATATACCAGCTGAAATCTGCTGCTCCGAGCATAACCTTGGTCCGAAAATCATTAACTGAATTTGAAAGAATGCCTAATCACCTTCCGGGGCCAAAGCAATCTGTGAAAAGATTTCACAAGAGATCCGGATTCGATCCCCTGGATCAGGAAGATCCCCTAAAAAAGGGAATGGCTACCCACTCCAGTATTCTTGCCTGGAGAATCCCATGGACAGAGGAGCCTGGCGGGCTACAGTTCACAGGGTCAAAAAAAGAGTCTGACACGACTGACTGACTGACTGACTAACACTTTCACTTTCAGCTCTCGGTGTAAAGGAACAGGCTGGTTCTTAAGGTAGATCAGGGGTCTGAGCACAGACCACTTTTGCACCAAAGGTAACCTGGTAACAGGGCTTTGTTTTGCACACACACACCTATGAGTTCAAGGGCAGCTTGGTATGTGGAGAGCGGACACAGACCTCATGCCACAAACAGATGGCTCTTTGTCACACAGCTGTGATCACCAGGTATGTGTGAGGATCAAGAAGGGCCCGGATACTCACGTAGCCTCTGTAGCCAGAGTCTAGCTCTGGTCCTGTGGGCGTTTTGCTATGGATGATATTCTCCGTTTGCTGCATCTGAAAGTGGCTGTCATCCAAGGCTTTGCCCAGCTGTCGGATCTGTGACTCCAAGGCACCAGGGTCCCCTGCAGCGCCAATCATGAGAATCTCGATAAGCTTGACATTTGAGGGGATGGTTAAGAAATGCTACAGGCAGGGCAGCAGAGAGATGGCAGGTGTGTGGGTGGTCGTAAGGCACATTTAGTACTGACATGCTGGTGGGTTAGGAGTTCAAATGACTAGACTGATGAATGTGCTTGACCAGGAGTCCGAGCTGACTGGGCGCTGCCCCAGGGGCCACACAGTAGGTTCTCACAGCCTGTGGGTCTGCTTCCTCCTAAATCTGCACGCTGTGAGTTGGGGAGGGCCATTCTCGAAACCGCAGGTGGTCCCTTCTGCTGCCCAATAACTGGGAGTCAGTTAGGTCTCAGGCTCTCTCTGCAGTCACTTATCAAACAGAAAGTCACACCATCTTATTTTCCTTTCTGCATCTCAGTAGAAGATGGTGCCCCTGCAGCCCCAGGTGGCTGCATCCTCCACCTAAGGCAAGACTTCACGTGAGCCGAGGAAAGGTATGTGTGGAGGAGCCACGCTAGGAATGACTTCCTTTTGTCTGAAACTTGACACAAAATCAGGAGAAAGCGAAAACTGTAGCATTTCCATCCAGGTGCGCTCTCACTCAGAGCTTAGAACTCCTGGCTTACCTCCTTTGAGAGACGTGACGTTGTTTTGGAAATTTGTGTGTGTGTGTGTGCGGTACAGTCTTTGAACTCAACAAGAATATGATCGTCAGAGTGAAGCTAGCACAGGGTGAAAGCAGAGTAAATGTTAGTAAGCTTTATTAATTCTCTTCTGGAAAGAAGGCCTAAATGCACCTGGAAGAAGTCTCTCACTGGGAACCACTCAGGTAGTCACCAGTATAGTAATGAGACTTTATTTCCCATCCTTTTGCTTTTCTGCAGAAATGTAAGTGTAAACTAATCATCTCACGAGTCAACATCCTGTCACCAGGGTCCAGCCCTGTTCTCTCCATTGTCCTCCAGAGTACAGACTCTGAACTACAGTTTGTCTACAGCGAGAGCCTAATTGTTTGGAGCTGAATACCTGATTCACCCTTTGTCTTTTATGGGCCCCCAGAGATCAGGAAGATACAATGGGCCTGGAGTCCCACCTAGAAGCTAGGGAACTGGGGACAGAATCCCTGAGCCCTGACTCCCCAGCCAGTGGTGGGTCTGCAATTCCTCCTTGAAGTCATAAAGTCAGAGCTGTTACAACCAAGCAGGGAGCTACAGCACCAGTGCCAAGACTAGTGTTTCCATCTCCTATTTTCTGCCATTAATGGGCATCATAGTTCATGCTTACTGAGAGTGACTACCATTTCGCAAGTTGAATGGTTGTTTTATTGCACTTGCTTACTGAAGCTATGGGCTTCCCTGGTGGCTCAGGCAGTAAAGAATCTGTCTGCAATGTGGGAGACCCAGGTTTGATCCCTGGGAAGACCCAGGGAAGATCCCCCGGAGGAGGGAATGGCTACCCACTCCTGTATTCTTGCCTGGAGAATTCTGTGGACAGAGGAGCCTCGCGGGCTCTAGGCCACGGGGTCACAAAGAGTGGGACATGACTGAGCGACCAACATTTTCACTTTCACTGAAGTTTTACTCTTGGTGTGGATCAACCAAGTGGTTTGGGTTTCTGTTTCTGAGACGGCAGTCAGAGAAGAAGGTTCTGCCTTAACATGCTTGTGGCACAGAGCTGTGAGAGGGCAGGTAAAGGTGCTCGGAGAGGAGAAGGCTGGTTACAGGTGAGCAGGGGAGGTCTGCTTTGGCTTTGGTGCCTACCAGAG
This sequence comes from Budorcas taxicolor, assembly GCF_023091745.1. Taxonomy (NCBI): domain Eukaryota; kingdom Metazoa; phylum Chordata; class Mammalia; order Artiodactyla; family Bovidae; genus Budorcas; species Budorcas taxicolor. The sequence goes on along the minus strand of NW_026292194.1, from coordinate 72,683 downwards.
GAATTTCTGATTGCACTTTCTGTGAGTTTAACATAGGCCTCGGGACTTTCAGGGATCACTACATCTGCAAAAAGAGCACAGTCTAAGTTGACAGCTAAGGTCTGGAAATCTGGATCCCCTGATGGCAAGAAAATAACTTTCCTAGAGGGAAAAAAGGAAATTAATCATTCTGGGCCGATAATTCTTGAACATACAGAGAAGTCTGAGTCCGACCACCAAAGGGTTCCTGAAATAAATCATAATAAAGGCTCTCATTGATGGAGAGTGTTTTATGAGCCAGGCGATGTTCTGGGCACTCGTTTATCCTCACAGAAACCCTACAGGGTGTGTGGAAGTGTTATTCTCATTTTATTGATGAAAAAAACTGAGGCCCAGGGGAATTGTTACTCATTCAAGTTTCAACAGCTAGTAGTGGCATATCTGGAATTGCAATCCATACAGGTTCTAGAGCGGTGCTGTCCAACAGAAATGGCATACATTGTTTTAAAGAGTCTAAGGGCCACAGTGACAAGTCAAGGGATGAAAATAAATTCAATACTTAATTTTACTAAATCAATGAGTCTCATGTATAACATGTAATCAACAAAAGTACTATTATCAATATCTGACACACTTGCTCTGTGCTAAGCCTTTGAATTCTGTGTGTTTATGTAAGTGCACTGGACGCAGCAAGTACCCATCTGCACAGTCGCATTTCAGTGCTCAGCTGTCACGTGTGGCTGAGGGACTGCATATTGAGTATTTCTGCTTTAGATGCAAAATGCTTAGCTATTAGGCTGCACTGTAAAAACAAAATAAAATGAGAGAAATCATTTCTTTCTGTACAGTGTCAGCCCCTTGGGAATCCAAATGTGAACCATCACACAAAGAAAAAGCAGAAACTGTCTTTTAGGAAATGTGTGAGGTGCGTTTATAAGGGCTACAAATTGGCCTCTGGTTATTTATTCTATTTAGACTCACCTTTCTTAAAATGCTCCTCTTTCTCTGTCCACCCCTTCACTGTACGTGCTTCCTGAGGTTTCATATGTCTTGTTTCCCTTTGTACACTCTTCCTGTGTGGTCTCCTTCCTTTCCTTGTGGACCACTGACATGTGGATAACTATCTAATCCACATTTCTGTTTCCTGACCCGTGCAGTCATCCGCTGTTGGCTTTTTCCTGTGGGCTAGGCCTCAGCATCTCAAGTTCAGGACATGCACAGAGGAACTCACTGCCTCCCGCTCTCTCACTGCCCTGACCCCGTGGCTCCACAGCCACCAAGAACATTCTCTCCTACTCATGGTCCTCAGAGCCTAGGACCACCTGCATCTTTTACCAAGATGCTCACACCAGAAAAAATCACTTCAACTGCAATCCAATCAGCCATCAGTCATGCGGGAGCCGTCTCATGATTTCTCACAGCTCTTTCATCTATTCCCAGCACTGCTTCCTTAGTTCAGGCCATCACCACGTCTGCGTCCTGGACTGTAAAGTGATTCCATCTGGCCTTTTTTTCAATGTGCCCTTCTCTAGATATTGTTGAGACAGGTTCTTTGAAAACAGACATCAGATCCCATTGCCTCCCTCCTTAGAGCCCTGCTGTGACTGTCCAGGGTCTTCACGGTAAAACTGCTTTTCATGATAAACAGGTTGCTGTATGACCAGGCCCTGGTTCGCCTTTCCATCTCCTCTTTGCTCACTCTCCACCTCTCAAGCTGCAGCCCTGTCATTCTAGACAAACTCCAGGTGACCGAAGGTGCTGAGGCTGATGGCTGTCCTCTCCTCTGGACACCGTCACATCCTCCTGACTGACTTCTACTCACCCTGCAGGTCTCAGCACAGGTCTCTCCTCTAAAGCCTTTCCCCAAAGCTCCGGCTCAGCCACCCCTGGGCTCTGTTTTCACATCACCGTCTGTACCCTGCTACTCCAGCACTAAATGTTTCACACAAGTGTTTCTTATTTGTCTGTGTTCCACCCTAGAGTGTTAGGGCTTCCTTGCTAGCTCAGAAGTAAAGAATTTGCCGGCAATAGGGGATGCAAATAGATTTGACCCCTGGATTGGGAAGATCCCCTGGAGTAGGAAATGGCAACCCACTCCAGTATTCTTGCCTGGAGAATCCCATGGACACAGGAGTCTTGTGGGCTCCAGTCCGTGGGATCAAAAAGAGTTGGACATGACTTGGCGAATAAACCATCTCCACACTACCACACTACCACCCTAGAATGTAAGCTCTTTGAAAAGAAAAGGAACTGTGTATTTCCAGTACTTATAAAGTGCCAGCCATATAGTAAGAATATAAGCATATGTGGGATAAATCAGTGGTCATATCAATTTTGCATTTGTGAATCATGTTAATATCCAATTGAGTACAAGTTCCCCTGCTGGGAGAAGGAAGATGATTCTGCTTAGCCTATGGGTTTTCAGGACAGTATCCATTCCTTCGTATTTTCTCTCAAGCTAGCATACACGTAGGAGGAGCTCTTTCCTACCTGATAAGCCAACAGCTCCCCTGAGGTAGAAATCTTTATCTTCTGGGCCCTCTTCGCCCTCAGATGGCAGAGTTCTGGACACGGCGGACTCCAGGTCACGGCTGAGGTCATAGTCATGGTCCCATTCCAGGGGGATCGAGTCCACACTGGCGGGGGTGTCTCGTCCAGACCTCTCGCTCCGGAGGGGCTGGGCGAGTGAGAGGGAGGGGTTGGAGGAAGGCTGCGGGGAGAGCACGCCGTCCGTGGTGTCCCGCCAGTGGAGGTCCGACAGAGCTCCAGCCTCATCCAGTTCCAGCTCCCGGTCAGAGAGGTCGTGCTCATCATCTGGGAGCTAGAAACGCGGCGAAGACAGCCCTGTTACTGCAGCGGTCAACGGCTCCCCTCCCCACTCTGTGCTCTGCCTCTCATCAGCCTCCAGCACCCAAGCCAGGTTGGACCACATCCCTGTCTTGGTAGGGTTAATTTTAAACTTCCTATCATCGAATAATAAATAAGTATCTTCTGAGCACTTTTCAAAATGCCTTATATGTGAATCTAGCAAATTCTCAGTTTTATCGCTGGTAAAATGGAGATAATATTAAGGCCTACATCAACAACTTGACAGAAGATTAAATAGGATAGACTGTAAATAAAGATAACTTAGTACCTAACGTGCAACACAGTAAGTACTGAATGGCACAGGTCAGGAGCCAAAGGGAATCACGGATAAAACCCTAGTCTTTTACATAAAACCCTGGTCCTTTTCCACCTTATATTCCAGATAGAAAATACACTTTATCACAGAAGATGACAAATATTCTAATAATAACATCTTGACAATGAGCTATGATTGTGGTAGCGATTAGGGAAAAGAAAGATAAATTCAGCTAAATAACGACATCAATTGAGCCACTGTTTAACACTGCTCACCTTTACCCCCTTGTTTCCTCTAGAAGCTTCTTGATCTTCCACGGAAGATATGTGCCAAGTACTCTTCTAAGCTCTTTAAATGCATGTATGTGTATGTGTATATATATATGTATATGTGTATATATATATATGTCAGTTCAGTTTATATGCATATACATATAAACTCATTCCATGCCCAAAGCAATCTTTTCTATGAGGTAGGTACAGTTACTAAGCCAGGTTTGCATTAAGGAAACGAAGGCAAGCCACAGGAAGCCAAGCACTCTGGCTCTAGAGCCCAGTACCCATTAAACAATGCTACTTGATCTCACATTATTAATTCTCTTTAGATTTCATGACCATGAAAAAACAGTGTCACGTACGGGCAGGCGCATCAGTTTCTTATGGTATCTGTCCACGCGCCCGAAGACCTCCTGACAGTAACGTCGGAGCTCGTCCAGCTCTTCCTCAATGACGGCCGCATCCAAGGGTTCACTCTTTTCTATCAGCTGTTCTCCTTGGGCGATTATCTGCTCGATCTTATTGTGGTTCAACGCGATTTCCTGCTGGAAGGCCTAGGGAGCACACCGCTCATGTTAATTTTTCATTACTCACACAAACATGAGGTAACTCTAAGATACATATTAAGAAAAACCATGTAGGGGATATTAAGTTTACCATAGACAAAGACAAGCCAAGAGGCTATTACTTTCTAAAGTAAGACATAAAATTTTGAAATAAGAACAGGAAGCAGAAATGGAATTGTTAGAATTCCATGACCAGAGAGGCGCCTTTGCCTAATAAAATTTACCACCATGGACAGTGTGGGTAAGAGAATCATAGGAAAAAACATTCAAACCCATCACAAAGTTGAGAGCACTGGTTGTCCCTGATGAAAAGTAATGGCAAGCAATAGAGAGCCACCGAAATTAATTTAGCATTTTAAACAATTCTACTCAATATTTAAATTTTAGGTTTTCTAAAATTTCAAACATGAGTAAGAAAAACCATCCAAATCACAATTATCACAAATTCTTCTCAGAGGATTTGACTATTTCAGGACAGAAGAAGGAAAAAGTGTAATTATTTGAAAAAACAGGTAATTCTGGATTCCATAGACTTATTTTATACGACTCAAAACAGTTAAACCTCAGGGAACATGTTTCAAGGGATAAATTTTAATTCAACACAAGAATAAACTCTGGAAGAGTTGAAATTGCCCAATAATAAAAAGACTGCCAAGGGAGAAAGAGGGCGGTTATAAATGCTATGACCCTGCCAGAATCCAGAAAGAAAAGATTCAACTACCACTTCGTAGAAATTTCCTGCTGAAGCTTTTAAATAGGTATTTATCTGTGAAACAACTTGGGAGAGTTGAGGTGACAGGGAAGGATGGAGAGGCTGGTCAGACTACCGGGACTATTTTGTGATTTTTTTATTCTGAGAATCTAGCGAAGAATCTAGTGCTGAGGGTCAGATACGACTGAGCGACTTTACTTTCACTTTTCACTTTCATGCACTGGAGAAGGAAATGGCAACCCACTCCAGTATTCTTGCCTGGAGAATCCCAGGGACGGGGGAGCCTGGTGGGCTGCTGTCTGTGGGGTCACACAGAGTTGGACACGACTGAAGTGACTTAGCAGTAGCAGGATTAAAGGTAACTTCCTTGTTTTATTATGACAACTTTAAAGTCACAGGCACCATGAGTGGTGGTTTAGTTGCTAAGTCCTATCCGACTCTTGTGACCTCATGCACTGGAGCCCACCAGGCCCGTCTGTCCATGGGATTTTCCAGGCAAGAATACTGGAGTGGGTTGCCATTTTCTTCTCCAAGGCAACATGACAATTCTTATAAAAAAAGTCTACGTATCCTATCTTATCTTGGGTTGAAAATTTCATAAGCTTCATTGCATATTATTCAAGATGTTAAACAATCTTCCTTTTAGGGAATCCTCATATCTAATATATATCCCTTGCCAGGTAAAATGCTTCACTCTCTTTTTTCACTTTCATCAAGTGGCTCTTTAGTTCCTATTCACTTTCTGCCATAAGGGTGGTATCATCAGTGTATCTGAGGTGTTACTGATATTTCAGGTTAGTGAAAGTGAAAGAGGAGAGTGAAAAAGCTGGCTTAAAATTCAACATTCAAAAAACTAAGATCACGGCATCTGGTCCTATCAATCAGTTCAATTCAGTAGCTCAGTCATGTCCGACTCTTTGAGACTCCATGAATCACAGCACGCCAGGCCTCCCTGTCCATCACCAACTCCCAAAATTTACCCAAACTCATGTCCATTGAGTCGGTGATGCCATCCAGCCATCTCATCCTCTGTCGTCCTCTTCTCCTCCTGCCCCCAGTCCCTCCCAGCATCAGGGTCTTTTCCGGTAAGTCAACTCTTTGCATGAGGTGGCCAGCGTATTGGAGTTTCAGCCTCAGCATCAGTCCTTCCAATGAACACCCAGGACTGATATCCTTTAGGATGGACTGGTTAGATCCCCTTGCAGTCCAAGGGACTCTCAAGAGTCTTCTCCAACACCACAGTTCAAAAGCATCAATTCTTCGGTGCTCAGCTTTCTTCTCAGTCCAAGTCTCAGATCCATACATGACCACTGGAAAAACCATAGCCTTGACTAGACGGACCTTTGTTGTCAAAGTAATGTCTCTGCTTTTTAATATGTTATCTAGGTTGGTCATAACTTTCCTTCCAAGGAGTGAGCGTCTTTTAATTTCATGGCTGCAATCACCATCTGCAGTGATCTTGCTGCTGCTGCTGCTAAGTCACTTCAGTCGTGTCCGACTCTGTGCGACCCCATAGACGACAGCCCACCGGGCTCCCCTGTCCCTGGGATTCTCCAGGCAAGAACACTGGAGTAGGTTGCCATTTCCTTCTCCAATGCATGAAAGTGAACTTGGAACCCCCAAAAATAAAGTCTGACACTGTTTCCGCTGTTTCCCCATCTATTTCCCATGAAGTGATGGGACCGGATACCATGATCTTCATTTTCTGAATGTTGAGCTTTAAGCCAACTTTTTCACTCTCCTCTTTCACTTTCATCAAGAGGCTTTTTGGTTCCTCTTCACTTTCTGCCATAAGGGTGCTGTCATCTGCATATCTGAGGTGACTGATATTTCTCCTGGCAATCTTGATTCCAGCTTGTGCTTCTTCCAGCCCAGCGTTTCTCATGATGTACTCTGCATAGAAGTTAAATAAGCAGGGTGACAATATACAGCCTTGACACACTTCTTTTCCTATTTGGAACCAGTCTGTTGTTCCATGTCCAGTTCTAACTGTTGCTTCCTGACCTGCATACAGATTTCTGAAGAGGCAGATCAGGTGTCTGGTATTCCCATCTCTTTCAGAATTTTCCACAGTTTATTGTGATCCACACAGTCAAAGGCTTTGGCATAGTCAATAAAGCAGAAATAAATGTTTTTCTGGAACTCTCTTGCTTTTTCCAAGATCCAGAAGATGTTGGCAATTTGATCTCTGGTTCCTCTGCTTTTTCTAAAACCAGCTTGAACATCTGGAAGTTCACTGTTCACGTATTGCTGAAGCCTGGCTTGGAGAATTTTGAGCATGACTGACTGACTGAACTGAACTGAAGTAAAATGTTTAACCGCTGGCTTTGAATTATATATGAAACATACCAAATATACTTAAACATTAATTTGGCACCTACGAAAGCAGTCTGTGTGGAATGAAGTTCTAATATAAGACAGTTGAACTGGTCTGGATCATAGGAGTCAAACTATCTGAAAGTGCTTGAAACCAATCAAAAAAACCACCATCAAAAACAAACAAAAAAACCTTGCAAATCGAGTTCATACTTAAAGTGCATGTGTTAAGGGGAGTTGTATCTCCTGATAATGCTCTTTATTTCATTTTTAATATTTTTCTTTTTTCTGAATTTCTTCTCAGTTAAGAAGATCTACATTTTTAAAAAGCAAAGATTCTCATATGTAAAATACATAGCCAATGGGAATTTGCCGTATGACTCAGGGAACTGAAACAGGGGCTCTGTAGCAACCTAGAGGGGTGGGGTGGGAAGGGAGCTGGAAGGAAGGTTCAAGAGGGAGGGGACATATGTATATCTATGGCTGATTCATGCTGCTATTTAGCATAAAACAACAAAATTCTGTAAAGCAATTATCTTTCAATTAAAAAATAAATAAAAATTTCAAAAAAGAACAGTTTTTTAGTATGCTCTTCACGAAAGTATCTATAAAACATTTCCTCTTCAGACTCTTTGCATACCAATTTGAAAAAAAAATCACTATCATTCTATTACCTTGAGCTGCTTTATTTTAGCTTGAACATCACACTCAGAGAAGTGCTCAATGTTGGTGAGCTGCAGATCCATCTCCGTCAGCCACACCAGAATGCTGTCCCGTGCCGTCTCAAACTCCTCCCGCTGGCCAATGAAATGCTGGAGAGAAAAGAACAGAAGTGAAAAAGCCACAGACACATGCTGAGACGGAACCGCCAATTCCAGCCTCCTCCTGGGAAGTCATTTCCTCAGTGAGCAATGAGAACACCACAATGTTTTACCAAATGAATCATATGCTAGATATCTGTCTTGTCATCCCAGTCTTACAAAGTCATTGAGATTATGTCCTAACACTGCACTCAAATGCCCCACTCTGTCCTCCTGGCCTCTAAGCTACAGAAGAGGCGCAGCATGGACCTTGAGTCTGCGCAGGATGGAGGTGACGCGCTTCTGCAGGTTGTCCCATCTCTGGTTGCCTTTGTGAACCATCTGTTTGAGGCTGCCGGCCGCGTCTGTGCGGTTCTCTCTGGCCAGGCGGCGGTACTGCTTGTTGATCAGCTCCAGCTGGGTCAGGCTCTCATGGACCTGTCGCTGGAAAGCCTGTGACCACAAAGAAGCACATCAGCCGGGGAAGTCTGAGGAGTTCTCTCAGCAAGGGCGTCTGGGCGTCCTGTCGTGAAGTCAGACAGAACAGGAGGTTGACTCTTCCTGAGAGAGTCATTTCCTAGGCAGGTTGACAAGAAGTCTAGGGGTTCCCAAGGAGAGAGGGGTCTGGAATTCTCAAGGAGGAAGAGAGGACAGACTTTTTTTCCTCTACATTCCTTAGGATTATATAACAATAATGTATCCTGCCTGAGGACAGTCTCTGGACCAAACCTTCTGGCTAATCCTGTTATCTTAAAATGTAAATTGTGGGAGTAGGTCTGGTGAGGTCTTTACAACCTCCAGACATCCTTTGGATTCACTGGAGAGTATATAACTCCATTGCTAACACAAGCAAAGGGGTACTCTTTCTACCCCTTTCTGATGTCTATGTCAGAAGCTTTATCTATCTCCTTTATACTTCAATAAAACTTTATTACACAAAAGCTCTGAGTGATCAAGCCTCGTCTCTGGCCCCGGATTGAAATCTTCTCCTCCAGAGGCCAAGAATCCAGGGGTCTTTGGGTAATTCTGCAACAACCTTTCATTCCCCTCAAACAGGAAAAGACACTTTGAAACCAGTGTAAGCTTTCCCTTGTTAAAGAAAACTCATGTTACCCCTGTGACTTAAGAAAGGGAGTTGATCAAACAAAAATACAAGAGAAAATGGCAAACAGGAATAAATATTTGTATATATACAAATCCATATATGACACACATATAGAATATGTACATATACATGTAGAACATACACATATTCACATGATACATGCATATAAAATGTACACACATAGCTATATATACATATACAAATGGCAGCCCACTCCAGTATTCTTGCCTGGAAAATTCCATGGACAGAGGAGCCTGGTGGGCTTCAGTCCATGGGGTCACAGAGAGTTGGACACGACTGAGCGACTATCACACACTCACTCACATGTATAACACACACGATATACATATGTAATACAGCTTTTAAAATAATAGCCTAAAAAGAACTTTCCCATAAAGCGAACTGATTATAAAAATATGTTGTTGCTTAGTCACTAAGTCATGTCCTACTTCTGCGACCTCATGGACTATAGTCTGCCAGGCGCCTCTGTCCATGGGATTTCTCAGGCACGAATATAGGAGTGGGTTGCCATTTCCTTCTCCCACGGATCCTCCCAACTCACGGATTAAACCTGTGTTCCTGCATTAGCAAGCGAGTCCTTTACTACTGAGCCACCAGGGAAGCCCACAAAAATATGGATGTATGCTGAAACGTGAGTTTAAAATGTTCCAAGTTTCTGACGTCAATACTTAGAAAAAAATATCTATCATAAAACTGCTTCTTTTATTTATAAAATATATTATTTCCTAAGAAATCCAGAAATTGCCTCAATTCTGGTGTCCTCTTAAAAAAAAAACAAACTACTTTTTGCAGAATGTCTTCTAAATGCAAGCTATTACTGATTTTTAAGAACAACAGCTTAGTGAAACAGAAGTAACCTTACAAAGAAAAAAGTTTTGAACATGCTCTATTGTATTTTTGCTGTGCCCACAAATGATTTGGTTTGTATGAAATGTTTTAAAGCTGATGCGACACCTTACAGAGTATTACAGAGTAGTGTCTATCTACTTGGGAGGTTACCCTATGCACCCCTTACAGTTTCTGCAGGTAAAATACTTCTTTCTCTCTGCCATATAGCCTAGCCCTAGCAATAAGAGTTATTTGGCCAAAATAAAATGAAGCTTTTACATTTCAAACTTAGGTGTGTGATTTATGACCGACTTCTATTCTGGCATTGGACAGAAAATTCTGTGACTAATTGAACTGCACTCATTGAAATCCCAAACTTTTGCTTCCTTTGGCTCATCACACTGTTTACATGCTACCAAACTCCTGCCTCTGAGATGGCTTTCCTTCTGAGAGTCATTTTAAGAGCCGTCATCCGAGTAAATCCAACCATCTATTTTATAAAACTTCAAATTATTTCCCTAGAAAAGGAAATAGTAGGGGAAGTTCAGCTTTTGCAATTACTGGAAGTCACAGAATATATTTTCTTACTGAGGTGAAGGTGGTCATAACAGATGCGGACCCCAACACCCCTAGAGCTGTCCCCAATGTTTGTGCAATTGAACAGGCAAAAATCGCCCTCAAAATTTCATTTTTGTAATTCATTTTTCTCTTAAGCAAATTAACTACAAAGATAAATAATAAAATCAATCATTATATCTAGCTAGTTGTATAAATAGCATTTATATATATAAATAGCATATATATATAATGCTATATTTATACAGCTTATATGAATAGCTAGTTATATAAATAGCATTATAAGCTTAACTATATGGCTAACCTTTGTCATAAAGTCTTGAGTCTAAAATAGCATCATAAAAGATCTTACATAATCTTCTTTGTAGTGGAAGCTGATTATAGAAGGTTTAACCTTTATGAAGCTGTGAGTAATAAGATGCAGTACCAGAATATTTCCACTAGCACTGGTTCACACCAGGATAATCTGAAATCTACTGCACAGGTTATTGTGGCTTTTTACTAGAATTTTACTAAGGCAAAGTCTTTAAGATAAGAATTTCTCCCCCCTGGGATATAGTCAAATAGTTATATATAGATCCATATTCAGACAGCAGAATAACTCTTAGTTATTTCACATAGTATTTGAATACTTGTATAGTTTTGTGTAGCTCCCCATCTATGACTCTTAGATTTTAAACCCCACAAGAACAAAAACCAAACTTCACATTTACTATAACAGGCCTCAAAAAAAAAAAAAAAAAAAAAAAGCCTGGTTAATTGCTACTACAAGGTAAAAATGAATCTAGCTGAATTTGGTTGGGTTTTTTAATCTTTTTTTAAAATATCTCAGGGAGCTTGAGGCAGACTTGGCAACTAAGGATGATTTTTGTAAGATAACATGCATCGGAACTGTTCACGGTTAATATATATGAGAACACAACTGCCAATCAATGGATATTGATTGGAAAAGAAACTTCAAATTAAAAAATGGTCAACTTTAGGGACCAGTCCTTGGTGGAAATGAGAGGCAATTGAGAACTGGGGTTTCATCCTATCACAGTGATAGAGCAGATTTGAGACTGCCCATACAGGCAAGGAACTAGAATCGGTTACTGAATGATTGCTTTCTTGATGAATATGATTATACTGCTGCTATTTTTCTCTATAAATTTGAAAAATCTTAGTGACTCAGTGGCACTGTTCCTCATTCATAATTACAGTTGGTTTATGATTTAAAATATTTGATCAATTCTGGAGTCAATTTTATTTATCAATGATTAAAAGATAAGGGGAGACTAGTGGGCTACAGTCCATAGGGTCGCAAAGAGTTGGACATGACTAAAGCAACTTGGCATGCACTTACACACACACACACACACACACACGAACACACACATATACATATATATGTATACATACACATACACTCCAGTTAAGTGAAAAAAAATCAAGAAAATATATTGAACACACACACACACACACACACACACACACATATATTATAGTTGTTATAGTATGGAATGGCATCATATTTGAGTCTTAAAAGCTTGATTATAAGGAACTGTGAATTTAAAAGAATGCCAAGATCATTTTTGGGGAATCATGATTCCTGTTTTCTAAAAGTTTATCTTCATTACTACTTTATTTGTAATTCTTGATAATTTTAAAGTAAAAACTTCCTTTCTCTTTTTTGCCTATCATGATGTAATAAGAAAGATGACCAGAAAGTCATCACCACCTAGCTGTCTGAACAAATAATATGTGGGTAAACAGTTTCTTTGGGTCTTGAGACACGGAAGACCAGCTGGCTACTCTCGTAGCAAAATAAAGATGAAATATTTGGCACTGAAAATCACCTCAAATTTCTTTAGTTCCTCCTTGGCAACTGTATAGAGCACCCCGGAAGAGCTGGGAAAGGCAGCTGTCCTTTCTGAGATCTTGAGCCAATCTTCAAAATGAGAAAAGTCATCCAGAAACTTCTGCCACAATCGCCATGTCTCTTCAATTCTGAGACAGAAAGAACAGAATCTGATTGTTTGAGACTGTTTATACTCCAGAGCCCTGTCTGATGCCTGCAACAGGATTAAGAGTGCCCAAAACAAGCAACTGCTGTGCCAAACAATAACTAACTGTGCCTTGAGCCAAATTTGCCCAGACTGAAAAAGAAACAACTGTTTGAGCTAAAATGAAACAGCTGTGTGAGTGTGTGTGTATGTGTGTGTGTGTTAAAACACACGTCCTGCAGCTCTGGGTTTGGAACGAGTCAAACTGAGTCTGATAAGCACATGGTATGAACTGTTTTGGGTATGTGCAAGGAAGTTTGAAAGTGTAACTCTCTGCTCTCAGTGCACACTCATCCTGAGGTTCGCTGGACTAAAACTAAGGTTTGAAAATTCACTGAACGTCAAAGTCACCCTCATCAAAATCAACCAATGATGGCAAGACAAATATTCAGCTTTCAGGAGGTCCCCAGAGAGCATGAAGATTCTGTGCCTTAAGTCATTGTGGTCACTTTCTAACACATCACTAATTTTTCACCACCTTGAATTTCAAAAGGCTCCAAGAGAAGTCCTTTTGTTTTATTATTTCCTTTTTAATGAAAGAAAGTTACTTTTTTCACACCACGGATTATGTAACATAATACTTGTTCAGCAAAGGCATATTTTAATTTTTCTAATTATATTTAAACTGTTAGGTCAGGTGTCACTTGGCTTGTTATATTTGTAAGTGATCTTTATACCTACTTCTGTTTCCAGCTGAACGTAGATGACAAGTTTGGGAAACTGAGGCTATCTTTGGACAATGCAACCAAAAGGAAATGGTGAACAGCAGATACCCTGGATAAATTTATTTATTGATTTTTTTGTCCTTCCTGTTTCAGCTGTGTACACATCCCCACTTACTTGAGCCTCCTTTCCATGGACATGGCACAGATGTTTCTCCATCGGCGGTCCAGGTTTCGTGTGGCCTGCTGGATGGAATCGCACTCGGCGTCTGTAGCGCAAGCATCACAGTCATGGAGAAGGACCTCGCACAGGTTGAGCACAGAGGCCACGCCCGTGCTGTGCTTCTCGATGTCCCTCTGAAGCTCCTGCAGGGAAGGAGATGTGCTTTAGTCAAACACTTGTTTACCGATGGGAGAAACTGCAGCTGTATTCACTGACTCAGAAATGGTTAGGCAAAACCTTGACAAGTATTTCATCTCCTTGGATGCATGAAGCTTCTTCAACTTCCTTTATGAAATACCGCAAGCTCAAAAGTATGAGAAAACGAGTCTAGAAATATTTGGCCTATGTGAACCATGCTAAAATATCAACTGAAAAAGTAAGACTGCATCAACTGTGCAGAGTACAATGAGCTTCTTTAGTGATTGAAATATGAATCTTGCCCCAGTTTTTACTTCACAGATATATCACTTCCATTCCAATCCATAGATCAATCAAAGGAGTACGTGTACTCCTTTTAAGAGTTGGCACTCACTTTGATCTCCAAGGATCTGCAAACTATTTTAAACAGTTAATTCCACCATCATTAAAAGGTACCATGGTTTAAGGGACCTTGGCTTTCTGTCATGTATGACAACCATTATTATCAGCAGCTTCTTCAATGAACAAATTTAAACGTAGGACAGAAACTGGAAGATATGAAATAGAATGATAAAGTTCAATTCTTGTAATATTTTATAATGTGATAGATCCCATATAACTGAAAGAGGTTGTGCAAGAGATTTGAAAGGACAGTTTAGTGAAACTGAAATATTTGAAAGAATTTATTTTCTTGTGTCTAGTTTATGAAATCTCCAAAGTTAATCAATGGCACTGTTATTGCATTCAACAGTAAGCTACATTTTGTGAAGAAGACATTGGGATCTGGTGTTAAGGAGAAAAACAGGAAGGAGAATCTACATGCAACAATATAAATCCTAGTTATCTGAATAAGTTGAGGAATTATCAAGAGAAAAGTTAGGCAAATTCAAGAACTATATAAGAGAAAAGGAAAATATATTGAAGGCCTGAACGAATAGGACAAGCAAAACATACTAGTTGGCCTCTTTTTTAATAATGGAATGCTTTGAGTAAACTGAGTTAAAAGCTCAACAGAAAAATAATGTATATTTTGTTACATTCTGTGCAGTTAATATGGTAATATGGAAGACTTGATATGGTAGAACTCTGGGCAAATTCAATGCTTTAAACAAGAAAGATAAACATTAATCTGTTGATGGCTACTTAAGTTGCTTACATGTATTCACCTGTAAACAATGCTACAGTAAACATGGCAGTGGAGATTTCTTTTCAACACAGTGATTTCATTTCCTTCAGATACATACCCCAAAAGCGGAACTGCTAGAACATATGGTAGATCCAGTTTTACTTTTTTTGAGGAACATTTATATTCTCTTCCATAGTGGCTGCACCAATTTACATTCCCACCAACAGTACATAAGGGTCTCATTTTCTCTAAATCCTTGCCAGTACTTTTTAATCTCTTGTCTTTTGATAATAGCCATCCAACAGGTGTGAGATGATATTTCACTGTGTTTTTTTATTTGCATTTCTACCATGATTAGTGATGTTGAGCATCTTTACATATACCTGTTGGCAACTTGACTATCTTCTTTTAGAAAATGCTTGTTCAGGTCCTTTGCTGGATAATTTGGTGTTTTTTGTTTTTGTTTTTTTTTGCTATTGAGGTGTATATATGAGTTTCTTGTGCATCTTAGATACTAACTCTTGATCAGATATGTGGTTCGAAAATATTTTCTTTCATTCCTAGGTTGCCTTTGCATTTGGTTGATCATGACTTTTGCTGTACAGAAGCATCAGACTTTGATTTAGTCTCACCTGTTTCATTTTTGCTTTTGTTGGTTGAACTTCCAAAAGTCACTGCTAACACCAATGTTAAGGAGCCTTTTCCCTATGTCTTCCTCTGGGTTGCAAGTCTTAAATTTAAGTCTTAAATCCATTTCAAATTAATTTGTCTAAGTTGTGTAAGATAGAGGTCCAGTTTAACTCTTTTGCATGTGAATATCCAGTTTTCCCAACACAATTTTTTGAAAAGACTATCTTTTCTCCATTGAGTATCCTTATTAGTCAAATATTAGTTGACTGCACATGTGGGTTTATTTCTGGGCTCTCTATTCTGTTCCATTGGTCTATGTGTTTGTTTTAAATGCCAGTACCATAGTTTTTTGATTACAAAAGCTTTGTAATATTAACTTGAAATCCTAAAATGTGATGCCTCCAGATTTGTTCTTACTTAGGACTGCTTTGGTTATTAGGGATCTTTTTGGTTCCATATGACTTTCAGGATTTTTTTTTTCTATTTCTGTAAAAAGTACCATTGGAATCTTCACAAGGATTGCATTTAATCTACAGATAGCTTTGTATGCACATTTTAGCAATATTAATTCTTCCAATCCATGGGATATCTTTCCATCTGCTTGTGTCTTATTCAGTGTCTTTCATCAATGTCTTACAGTGTCAGAGTACATATCTTTCACCTTCTTAGTTGAATTTATTCCTCAAACATTTCATTGTTTTTGATGTCATTGTAAATGGAATTTTTATCTTTATTTTCCAGATACTTCATTGTTAAGTGTTTGGAAACACAATGATTTCTGTATGTTGAATTTGTATGCTACAACTTTCCTGAATTTATTAGTTATAAAAGGTTTCTGGTGGAGTCTTTAGGATTTTTCTATATGTAAGACCATGCCACATGCAAACAGAGACAATTTTGCACCCTCCTTTCTGATCTGGATGCCTTTTATTTCTTTTCTTGCCCAATTTCTCTGACAAGGCTTTCCAGTGCTATGTTGAATAGAACTGGTGAGAGTGGGAGCCCTTGTCTTGTTTTCAGCCTTTCATCACTGAGTATGATGTTAGCTTTGGCAATGTCACATATGCCCTTTATTATGTTGACGTCCATTCTCTCTATACCCAGTTTGTTGACAGCTATCATTTGAATTTTGTCAGCGGTTTCCCTGCATCTACTGTGATGATCATATGATTTTTATTTCATTTTAGTAATGCAATGTATTGTATTCACTGATTTGCATATATTGAAACATTTTTGCACTCTAGGAATGAATCCAACTTAAATACAGTGTATAATCTTTTAAAGTGCTGCTGAATTTGGTTTGTCCCTACTTTATTGAGAGTTTTTGCATCTATATTCATCAGGCATATTGGTTGATAGTTTTCCTACGGTGTCCTTATCTGGTTTTGGTATCACGGTAATGCTGGACTCATAAAATGAGTTTGAGAGCATTCTTTTCCCTTCAGTTTTTTGAAAGAGTGAGATGAATTGGCTTTAAATGTTTGGTAGATTTCACTTGTGATACCAGGTCATGGAAATGTCCAGTCTTGGACATTTCTTTGTTGGGAGGTTTTTGATTATTGATTCCACCTCCTTATTCATTATTGCTCTGTTCAGATTTTCTATTTCTTCAAGATCCATTTTTGGTAGATTGTATGCTTCTAGGAATTGCCCATTTTTCCTAGATTCTCCAATTTGTTGGCTTATAACTGCTCATAGTAGTCTTTTATGATCCTTGATATTTCTTGTAATGTTCCCATTTTCATTTATAATTTTTAAAATAATTTATTATCTTTTTTCCTTGGTTCAGTTCAGTTCAGTTCAGTCACTCAGTTGTGTCTGACTCTCTGTGACCCCATGAACTGCAGCACGTCAAGCCTCCCTATCCATCACCAACTCCTGGAGTTCACCCAAACTCATGTGCATCAAGTCAGTGTGCCATCCAGCCATCTCATCCTCTGTCATCCCCTTCTCCTCCTGCCCTCAATCCCTCCCAGCATCAGGGTCTTTTCCAATAAGTCAACTCTTCGCATGAGGTGGCCAAAGTATTGGAATTTCAGCCTCAGCATCAGTCCTTCCAATGAACACCCAGGACTGATATCCTTTAGGATGGACTGGTTGGATCTCCTTGCAGTCCAAGGGTCTCGCAAGAGTCTTCTCCAGCACCACAGTTCAAAAGCATCAATTCTTTGGTGCTCAGATTTCTTCACAGTCCAACTCTCACATCCATCCATGACTACTGGAAAAACCACAGCCTTGACTAGATGGACCTTTGTTGGCAAAGTAATGTCTCTGCTTTTTAATATGCTATCTAGGTTGGTCATAACTTTCCTTCCAAGGAGTGAGTGTCTTTTAATTTCATGGCTGTAATCACCATCTGCAGTGATTTTGGAGCCCCCAAAAATTAAGTCTGACACTGTTTCCACTGTTTCCCCATCTATTTCCCATGAAGTGATGGGACCGGAAGCCATGATCTTCGTTTTCTGAATGTTGAGCTTTAAGCCAACTTTTTCACTCTCCTCTTTCACTTTCATCAAGAGGCTTTTTAGTTCCTCTTCACTTTCTGCCATAAAGGTGCTGTCATCTGCATATCTGAGGTGATGGATATTTCTCCTGGCAATCTTGATTCCAGCTTGTGCTTCTTCCAGCCCAGTGTTTCTCATGATGTACTCTGCAGAGAAGTTAAATAAGCAGGGTGACAACATACAGCCTTGATGTACTCTTTTTCCCTTTTGGAACCAGTCTGTTGTTCCATGTCCAGTTCTAACTGTTGATTCCTGACCTGCATATAGGTTTCTCAAGAGGTAGGTCATGTGGTCTGGTATTCCCATCTCTTTCAGAATTTTCCACAGTTTATTGTGATCCGTATAGTCAATAAAGCAGAAACAGATGTTTTTCTGGAACTCTCTTGCTTTTTCCATGATCCAGCAGATACTCTAGCTAAAATTTGTTGTCGATTTTGTTTATAGTACCAGAGAAGCAACTCAGTTTTGTTAATCTTTTGTATTGTTTTCTTATTCTTTATTTCATTATTTCTGATCTACTCTTTATTATTTCCTCTTTACTGTCAACTTTGGGCTTACTTGTATTTTTTCTACTTCCTTGAGTTGAGTTAGGTTGTTTATTTGAGATCTTTATTTCTTAATATAGGTGTTTATCTCTACAAACTTTTCTCCTAGAACTGCTTTTGCTATATCCCATAAGTTTTGGTATGTTGTGTTTCCTTTTTTGTTTATCTCCAGATATTTTAAATTTCTCTTTTGATTTTTTCTTTGATCCACCAGTTGTTTAAGAGTGTGTTGTTTAGTTTCCATGTATTTGCCAGTTTTCTAGCTTTCTTCCTGTTATTAATTTTTTAATTAATTAATTTATTTTAATTGGAGGCTAATTACTTTACAATATTGTGGTGGTTTTTGCCATACATCACCCTGAACCAGCCATGGATGTCTAAGCTCATATTATGGTTGGAAAGACACTGATGCAATTTACACTTTCTTGAATTTATTGAGACTTGTTTTATGGTCTAACATATAATCTATCCTGGAAAATGTTCCATGCTCTGAGGTTGGGGTGGGGCAGGGTATGCTACTGGTTGGGTCCTACAGTCATCTCTGATTGTATGAGGTCACAAGCTATGTTTACTGGCAGGGCAGTGCTACTGGTTGGACTCATGATTGGGCAGGGCTATAGGCTGGTCTCTGCGATTGCTCTTGATGGGGTCTCAGCTTGTGCTCCCAGACCGGAGGGTGATGCTGGCTGGACTCTGTGTTCAGGTGAGGCCTCAGGCTGTGCTCTGTGATCATGCAAAGCTGCAGCCTTGGAACTGGGCAGGGCCATAAGGCTTTGCCATCAGATAGGCCTCTGGCTGTGCTCCCCTGCTGGGCAAGATTACTGGCCAGACTCTCTGGTTAAGAGAGCCCTCCAGCTGAATCCCACAGTGAGTGGGTCTAGAGACTGTGTTTCATGGTCAAGCTGGGTTGTTGTCTAGGCTTTCTTGACAAGAAAGCCTTTGTTGGGTGGGGCCATAGCCTAGGTTTCAGGCTGTGTTGAGCAATCAGATAAGGCCCTCAGCTGGACTCCACCACTGAGTAGGGATTGTAGGTTGGGCTGAGGCTGTCCAGGGTCACTGTTCAGGCTCCCTGGCTTTGCAAGGCCAGAGGCTATGCCCAGCAGTTGGTAGCGCTACGGGCTTGACTTCCTGCCAAAGCAGGGCTCTTGGATGGGCCCCCTGGCTGCCTGGGTTCTCTGGCCAGGCTTCCTGGTGGGGTCGGGTGGAGACAGTGCTCAGCTGTTGGGCAGGGCTGGGCATCTGCCTCCCTGCCCAGGCTGAGAAAGATCAAGGCCAGTTGTCTGGGGACCCAATTCGGGTAAAGCTGCCAAGTGAGTCTGCAAGCTAGACAGGGCCACTGGCTGGGCTCTGCTGATGAGCAGAGGCGCTGGCTAGGATCTTTCTTTGGGTGCAGCTGCAAGCAGGAATGCAGTTCCACCAAGACCTGAGTGTGGGTGCTGTAAGCCCCCATGCCTTCTCCATCTTATCAGATCCCCTGCAGATGAGCCCTACAGTTTTCCTCCCTGTGAAGTGAGACCCCACTGGGCCTCTTGGGAAGCATCACACAATCCCGGGGGAGCTGGATGTCCCCCTGGGCTTCTCTTTTCCCACTGGACAAACCACAGGCCTGCGGGGTCCCCCTGGTACAGGGCTGTGCCAGCCTGGGGAGGGTGATGGGGGCAGAGTGCAGCCACTCCTGTCATCTTCTGATGGGGGCCTTCCCAGTCTCCGTGGTCCAGGGGGTGCTGCAGCCTCCCTCTGGGTCCTGGGGTTCTCACAGTGCTGCCCTGTCTCTGGATGGATGCTTGTTGGTCTTCTTGTGATGGGGACTGGAGTCAGGAATGGCTTAGGCCACCATCTTGGTAACATCACTCCTCTGTATGCTTTTGAGTCTATCTCAGAGCAGAGATTCAAGAGTGGAAACCAGCACCGGCATGTGAAACCCAGACTATGACACATGGCTGGAGGCCCTGCACTGACACCTCTGATGGACCCAGTCATGGGCGCCCTCCATAGTTTGGTGAAGTTTACTTCCAGGTGCTTGGCCAGGTTCCCACAGTAACTATTGGAGAAAGTCTCCACGTGCTTCTGCTCAAAAGTTTTTGTTCAAATCAACATTAAAAAAATAAAGCTTGAGGGACTTTATAATTATATAAGAAAGCAAACACAGATCACAATTTTAGTCTCAGCTTTAACGTCCATTGGTAACTGTCTCCAGATTCATTGTTTTTCATTTATAACACACAGAAATTTGACAAAACATCCTCTGAAGCCACCTCAAGCCTCTATCTATTTCTGCCCAATTAAATTTGTAAGAATTAAGTACATTGGCAAGACAGACATATAGGAAGTCCACATAGGGAAATGGAAGAAAATCTGTTCATTTAAATATTTGTCAGAATTTTTCCCCTTTGGAGACAGATTACTTTTTCTGTTTTTTTAAAGCATGGATCCAATATGCTATATATATATATATATATATATATATATATATATATATATATATATATTTATTTTACAAAATTTATGGTCAAATGTTTTCCATAAAGGAAACTGGTAAATATGATATGATTAAAGTAAAACCTGCTAAGCACCCACTTTGTGCTGGACATTGTGCTAAGTGCTTTTCTTGCTAACTTCGGTAATAACACTGTGAGTCATGTACTCCGATTCTTAGCATCCTATATGCAAGGAAGTTGAGGATTAAAATAGTTCATTGCTTTGTTCTATGTCACACAAAAAAGTGGTAAGGCCAATATTTGAATCCAGAAAGTCTTTACTTTTAACTGTTAGTGTACAGTTGTTTATCTTTTAGCTCAGTTTTCTGGGTTTTATTTCTGTTTTTCTAAGTAACATGTTTATATTAGTAGTTCTTGATTTTTAAACGTTAGATATTGAGTCTAGAGTAGGGAAGGAATAAACTTCTACATGACTCACCAGGCTCCAATTATTGGTTTAGCACCTCTTATAACTAAAGCAATAATCATTTCTTTACAAGATTACAGTTCTTTAATATTTTTCACACTTGAGCTACAAAATATGCTATGGTTATATTTCTTTTCTTACACAACTTTTTGTTTTCTAAAATCAATAGTTCTTCATTTCTCTCTCTCTCTCCCTTGCTCTCTTTTTCTCTTTAGAATCTGTATTGCTAATTTGCATTGTATTCTTTCTCTTATGGTGCTAATAAAGCTCCTTCCAAGAATTCCTGGTTGCCAGGGGGAAGGATGGGAAGATGGGAGGTAGGGAGTTTGGGATGGACATGTACATACTCCTGTATTTAAAATGGGTAACCAACAAGGACCTACTGATAGGATAGGAAACTCTGCTCAATATTATGTGGCAGCTTGGATGGGAGAGGAGTTTGGGGGAGAATGAATACGTGTATAAGTATTGCTGAGTCTCTTTGCTGTTCACCTGAAACTATCACATTGTTAATCAGCTATATCCCAAAACAAAATAATTAAAACAAAACAAAACAAAAAACTCCTTCCAGTATGGTTAAGTCCATCGGGCCCCCTAGTTCAGCTGTTTTCTTCCTTGGAGACGTCCCTTTTAGGGTACCCAGACTCCCTACTCCTGTCTGGACAGGTTTTTGCTAGATGATAGAACCACTGTCATCTGGGACTTTCCTTTACCATCATCCCGGGGATTTCCTTCTTTCTCTCCTGAATATTATTTTTCCTCTCATTTCACTATACATAGAATATCCTTCATTAGATTCTTGTGAATGTGTGCAGAGAAGGTTAACTATTTTATATATTAAGTAGCAGCTATAGTATTCTAAATCATAAACAATCTTCTAACTTTTAGAAGGCATTTTGCCATTGTATACTAGCTGCCAGAATGGTTTTGGAGAAATCAAACTTTTTCATCTTGGAAACCTTAAAATCTCTTTATCCACCATCTTCTGAACTTTCGTAATAGCTTTGCTTTGTGTTAATTTTCCAGGGCGCTTGTAGGGTTTGTGCTCTAGAAGTGCTTAGTTTTCATTTTGGGAATTTTTTTCCTGCATTATCCTTTGATCATTTCTTCCTTTCCACTTTATTTTGGAGAGGGAGAGGGTTTTTACAGCATAACTGAATTGGATTTTGAAACTCCTGCACGAATCCTGGCTGCAGGATTAACCGGATGCAGTGTGGTGGGAGTCAGACCATTTGGTACAGAGTCTTCCACTTATTCCCTCTATTTTTAATAGAGTGGTTCAAGCACGGATGGCATCCTGTATTATCAAATTAAAGGTCCCTCTGGTTTGCCTGACTAGCTGGGCTTAGGCAGGATCTGCTCACTGAACCACTCCTTTTTCTGACCTTTGAGCAATCTTTCCTTTTAAAGCCCTGCAGACTTGATAGTTCCACTTCCTGAGTGAGACTTCTGGGAACTCCGTCTGCAGCAGGAAGCAGCTGTCTTCCTCCTCCATTCTGCTAGCACCATCGCTGTTTATCTGCTATCCATCTTCCAAATTCTCTTGGATGGCTGTCAGCTCTATTATCTTCCGGTTTTTTTTTTTTTCTGTTTAGGGTTTTGACCTTTTATCTCCTTTACTATCATTTTATTGGGGTTTTAGTAACAGGTAGAACTGTAAATGCATATCAGCAATTTATCATTTTTATCTAGATACTTTTTTGGTTTTCTCACATTTGCTAAATCACATAACTGGCCATTAGCATTTTACCTCTTATCACTTGTCCATATTATTACCATGTTCTCCAGGAAAATGTGGGAAAACCTTGAGGCAAACCACAACCCCCAGAGTTACTCATCAGAGTCCTTCAGAGGGTTTTAATCTCACAAAAAGTGAAAAATATCCTGCTAACTATTTCTTACAAAAGAAATGATAATTTAAATATCAAAGTAACCCAACTCCTAAAAACTGTATTTTAATATCCATTCTCTTTGGTTTAAATAGTTTATAAATAAAGTACATGAAACATTTCATAAGACTGAAGAAATAGGTCTGTTTATACATTTTGTAAAATGAAGGAACTTGAACAAAATGGCTTAATGTAATGGAAATAACCGAGGTCAGTAGAATTTTCAAAGATAATTTAAAAGCATGCAATAGCAATACATCTTATGGGGGAGGTATGGCGTTGATTACTGACGGCTAGAGTCTACCATGCTGCATAAGAATCAGCAAAGAGAGTGGGAAGTGAAAATCCGTTCTGCATGTATTTTTCAGGGTCACCCTCTTTTGCTTTGTTGGGTTGTGTATGGTTTGCTACACACGTGAAGATGACATTATAGTCTGTGGTCTGCAGGTCATGCAATCCTCCTCGCAAAATTAAATTATTTAGACTCTAGAAACTCGATAAGTAAGTATGCACTGTGATCTCTGTCAAAAACACTGTGTGCAGAACATAGAAAAGGGCTCTGAAGACTATGGCTGCGGGTTAGTGACTCACAAATAAATAAACAAAGCTGTTAGCACTGTTCCGGCTATACCACTGCAGCTCAACCCAAGCTTCCACCTTAGGATGGTTTCTTGGAGGACCCGTGCGTGACATTAACTCTATGATGGCAGATCTACTTAAGAGTCAATTTTGTGAGGACTTCCCTGGTTTTCTAGAGGCTAAAACTCTGTGTGCAGGGGGCCTGGCTTCGATCCCCGGTCAGGGAACTAGATCCCACATGTTAAAACGAAAGGTTCCACATGCTGTAACTAAGACCCAGCACAAGTAAATAAATATTGTCTTTTAAAAAGAGTCAACTCTGGGAGGAGATGGAACGTATTTGCCCCAAACACCTGTCTAGCCAGTGCCTCCCCTTTCTCACCAGTCCTTCCCAGCTTCCTCCAGATTTCCCATCCCAATTCTTCATCTCACACTCATGTCTCTATTCTGCCCAGGAGGACCAATTTTCAAGAACTTATTGATTCTTTCCTTCTATTGTTTTACATTTTACCTGCTGCTCGTTAAGCTTTTTCTGTATTTCTTCTGAGTCACAGGAATCGTAGACGATGGGTTTGGCCAGCTCTGACTCGATGTGGGCTAACCACGTCCTCAGACTGCTCATGTTCTTATCCAGCTGCTGGACTGCAACCAGAGTCTCCTTCAGCTTCTTTACCCTGTGGGCAGAAAAGGAGAGATGTCAACTTCAGGGAGAGGCCTCATTCATGCTTCGCTCATGAGCAGAAGCCAGCGCTGGGTCTAAACCCAGAGTCCATCCTGGTTCAGCCACCTACTGTCCGTGTGACTGTGGGAGGTGGCATAGCCCTTCTGTGTCTCTGTTTCCTTGTCTATAAAATAGAGAAGGAGTAACAGTATTTATGAGATTCAAATCAGGTGAATAACGAAGGGGCCAGTACATGGGAAACATTAAAAAGAATATCAGCCATGGTTATCCTCAACACAGCTATAATGATATAACAACCTCATGGTTGTCACAGAAATTGTGACTTCATCAATAATATAATCTATACTATGTACTTTCACAAATAATATAATGTATACTTCTACCAAGAATAACTGGGAGAAAAAGTTAACATTTCCAATGATTTGTCACTAAACAGACCACATATCCATGGTTCTGATCACTTCAGCTCCACTGTGACGTGCTTCAGCAACACTGTAGCAGAAACTTAGTTCAAAGAAGAAGCCACACTTAAGACCCACTCCTATCAGTGAGTTATTGCATGCACTTATGCAGCTTGAGTTTTCATGATGCCAGATCATGTTAAAGGTAACTAACGGCCTATGGGATTGTCAAGTGGCAGAAGGCAGATGCCAGATCTACTGTTATCCAGTCTTCTACCTGCAGAGCCTAATTCGGTCCACTCTTCACTACAGCGGTGATGGCATGCGTGCTCAATTGTGTCCGACTCTTTGTGATCCCTTGGACTGTAGCCCAGCAGGCTCCTTTGTCCATGGAATTTTCCAGGCAAGAATACTGGAGTGGGTTGCCACTTCCTACTCCAGGGGATATTCCCAACCCAAGGATTTAACCTGATTCTCTTTTTATCTCCTGCACTGGCAGGAGGATTCTTTATGGCTTTGCCACGAGAAGCCCAGTATTCACTACATGGCATGCCTAAAAAAACAACAATAACAAAATGCTATTTTTCCCATTCTTTCCAGGAAGGAATAAAAACTCATTTCTTTAAGACTGCCATTTCT
Organism: Budorcas taxicolor; assembly: GCF_023091745.1. Taxonomy (NCBI): domain Eukaryota; kingdom Metazoa; phylum Chordata; class Mammalia; order Artiodactyla; family Bovidae; genus Budorcas; species Budorcas taxicolor. The sequence goes on along the minus strand of NW_026292194.1, from coordinate 47,414 downwards.
CTAACAATAACATGTGAACACTTTAGAAGTAAGGTGCCAGAAAGACAAAATAAATGATTTGATTATTTTCTTAATGAAATGTACAATCTGCTCAGAAATCTGGCATGGAAACAATGAAATATAACAATATGGTGAGAACTAAACTAAAGAAAAGAACCAGGTTTCTGGCTAATAAATCAGGAGTGATCACTTCTGTCTTGCCATGTTCAGTAACTATTCATTCATTTACCACGTGTTCATTTCTTTATTCTTCCTACAAACATGTATAGTGCTAGGTAAACACTGACAACTGAAGTCTCATCCTTGCCTTTGAGGAGCTTAGATTTTGATGAAAAAGAGAAAATGAAGAAATGATTTGTGAACTGCATCTTGAGAGGCAGATGCAAGCCAAGCAGAACGCTTCTGGCTTCCGAAACATAAAGAAGGAAAGTTGCGATTCTGAAGGCGAAGAGCGTCACAGTACCCAGGAGATTAAGGGAGAAAGAACGGGGAAGAGAAGTGGAAAAGAGATGAGATGTGCTAAGATACATGACTGACGGATGGAGGGGGGTTAGATTATAAAGGCTCCCAGAGTGACATGATAATGAATTTGTCTGTACTTTTAAAGATTAATAAGAACTTTTCCCAAGATCTATTTGTGGAGGAATGATAAGATCAATTCTGATTTTGAGTGCAGAAGTTTGAGGCAAGGCTATTGGAAGAGTCAGTTTAGGAAGTAAATAAAATAGTTAAAGTGGTTTACGTCAAAAGCCTACTTTTAAACAGTGGGGGTGACAGGCAAGGACTGGATTGCTAAATTCACAAATTGTCATGATGTGAGACAGAAGGAGCTAGAAATGATGTCTTTTCCAACTGAATGATTAGATGGATGCTGCTGCCTCAGAGGATACATGATGAGGAGCAAGCTCTAGGGATTAATGGGGCACAAAGATTAGGATATGATACGTCTGGAAATAACAATTCTTAGGTCCAGAAAAGATGACAGAATGTATTGCACTGAGTTACATACTGTGGCATAGAGTTGAAACCCAATGAAGGATGTGTTTCATTCTGAAAGGGGGTGGACTAAGAAGAATGAACTTCAAAAGGTTAAAAGAGGAGGACTCATAGGTGAAGAAAAAATAATTAGGAAGGAAGGAGGTGAAGCAGGTAAGTGTAGCAAAAAACTAAAGGCGTGAAAAGTTTCAAGAAAGAACTTGTGGACCAGGGAATAAGACTGATGGTATTTAAGGGTACAAACTTGTCATGAGCAGTAATAAGCCACATGGATTGAATGCATAGTAAGACGAATATAAATAACAAGAGCATACTATAATTTCGTACTGTGATAAATATTGCTACAATGGCCACCACATTATATATTATCGATGTATCAAAATAATACATTGTACACCTTAGAATTACAATGCTGTGTATCAAGTACATTCAATTAGAAATAATTTTTAAGTAGTGTCATATATACGTGTAAGTGAATCACTTTACACTTGAAACTAACATACTATTGTAAACTTACTAATTAAAAAATAAAAAGCAGGATCAGGACATGGTTATCAGGTGTTTAGAAACCTAGCGTGCCACAGTCAAGTGATCTTAAAAGATGATAAATATTTATTAGTGTGCATGTTATTGGATATGTCTGCATGTTTCCAAATTTTATGTTACACAAACTAGCTACAAAATTACATTAGAGTCACTAAAAGCTATCTTAAAATTAAAAAAAAAAGAAAAAAAATTTAAAAGAAAGTGTTGGTCAGGATATGATCTAAATGCCCTCTTCACTGGAGTTCACCTGGTTTCCCTCATGAAACTGTAGCTCCCTAGACCCCCACTGTCCTCTGGAGCCAGAACCTCAGGGGATATGGCCAGGGAATTTCCATTTTTAAGAAGCAAGCCTTGGGTGTGCTAAATTGTGGAACCACAGGTCTGCTGAGTCAAAGGCAGAGCAGGACAGCATGATGAGGCCTAAAGAGAGTCATTAAAGAGGTCTGCTGACCCCAGGTGAGTAGCTCAGCAAGCACCGTGGAAGCAGCACACAGGCGGCGTTTGGCTTCAGAAATACGCTTATGATAAAAGAGGATTGCTGATTATTTTAAGAAAGCAGGCAGGGAAGTTGAGTAAATATGGTTCAAAACAGGTAGAATTCTCTGGCTAAAAGAAAAAATTTGATTTTTCGTTCTGTTTAATGCAGTTGAAGGCTTGGAATCACTTTAGAATGTTTTTAGGCAGAGAAAAAGGAACTCATGGGATAAGAGCCAAAGACAGAAGAAAAAGGCGGGAAGTGATACGTGAATATAGATGATGGCGTGAGGATGCACAGGAGGTAGGGTCAAGGGTACAAGGGCGTGGATAGATACATGAGTTTTGAAAGGAGTTTCCCAGTGAGGGCAGAGTGTGAGCAGGAGTTTGAGAGGGACACAGATAGTACTTTTCAACTCTGTTAATATCAAGTAATAGCAGCAAAAAACCCTTATGGAGTCCCTGTTGATGGGCTGACACGGCTGCATGTATGTACACGGAATGCTCTGAAAAGAAAGGGGATGGGGAAGGGGAGCACATGATCAATTATTTCTGATGCAGCCCTCATTTGAAATTCAGTTTTGCTTTTAGACCATAAGCTTTTTAAAAAATATATTGTAGACTTTTTTTGTTCAGGAAATGTGGTCACCTTACTGACACTGCTTATAACAGAAACAAATGGCACGTAAGCAAAATACAAGGTGTCAATCCAGCTCGACCAAAGAAGTATCTGCTTGGAAAAAAAATGTCAAGAGCAGTATGTCTTTTAAAACTCTAGAGATGTGATAGGGATTTCTCTGGCAGTACACTGCTTAGGATTCTCTTGATTCTACTATAGGGGCCACAAGTTCCATCTCTGGTTGGGAAGCTAAGATGCCGCATGCCGAGCAGAAAAAAGAAACAGCAACAAAATCTCCAGGGATGTGATATGTTTCAGGAAGGTATCTGCAACAGAATGTTCTCAAAGATGGATAACCTGCACTCAGAATGACCAAATCTCTCTATTCTGTTACTCCCAGATGGTAAAGAAGGGATTCTCAAGCTAGAATTGGTCGCTTAGGGGTGTCTTCCTGCCACAAAGGCCAAAGCTAACTTTCTCCCCACCTCCTCGCTCCCATGACTCTCCAGAAAAATCTGACAGGCTTCTCCAGTCAGGAGCCACCTTTCTGAAGAAACTCTCATAACCAAACTATGTTGAGAATTTTTATTCATTTTTAATTGCTTAAAATAGATATCATCACTTCTGTTACATTTTCTGTAAATCAATGTTTACAAAGGAAAATCTAGTCATGATACCTCACTTTACCTTTTTGAATGCTTAAAAGGATTTTCACTATGCTCAGTTCTTGATAGTATCTATATTTCATTAATTATAATAAAACCCCTTATGTTTGAATAACATTTTCAGTGTGTAAAGGCATGTTAAGGTGTGTTACCTTACATTGTTTAAAAAATGTGTATTTAAAAATTATATTTATATTCTACAATATATTCAATTGATAGGGAACAGAAAACATGCATTACAATATATTTCTCATGACTTGTAATTCCATTCAAGATAAGACTTCTCTAATTAGCTTTCTAAGTATAATTTGTACCTGTCTTGAGAGCATTTGAAACATTAGCCTTGAACAATAATTCCAAGGACTTTTACACACAACCCACTCACATTTCTCTCATACATCAGACAAAATTCACCTGAAGGTCGGTTAGAGAAGCTACTGGGTATAAAGTTCAGGATGCATATCCTACTAACAATGATCATGGCACGGGCTTGGGGTTTAACATGACCTTGGCCTTCCTGCCTCAGTGTCCCATATGGAAAGGACAGTCTACAATCAATAAAGCCACTGGACTAGGACTGAAGAGTGGCTCATTGATCTGAGATGTCTGTCTTGGTTTTACCCCAGTTAAGAATGTCCTCGCAGGAACCTCTCCCACTGGACCAGCTTCCTGTCTTCAGATCTGGTAGGATGGGAATGCTGACCATGCTTTGGGATGGGGCTTTACAATAAACTTACAATAGCATCAGGCTTTTGTGTGGAGCTAAAGGCTTTGAGTTGGTGATGGACAGGGAGGCCTGGCGTGTTGCAATTCATGGGGTCACAAAGAGTCAAACACGACTGAGCGACTGAACTGAACTGAACTGAAAGGCTTCGAGGGTACCTCACTCAGTGCCTGCTTCCTTCTTGCTGCTGCTGCTGCTGCTAAGTCGCATCAGTTGTGTCCGACTCTGTGCGACCCCATAGGTGGCAGCCCATCAGGCTCCCCCGCCCCTGGGATTCTCCAGGCAAGAACACTGGAGTGGGTTGCCATTTCCTTCTCCAATGCATGAAAGTGAAAAGTGAAAGTGAAGTCGCTCAGTCATGTCCGACTCTTCGTGACCCTGTGGACTGCAGCCCACCAGGCTCCTCTGTCCATGGGATTTTCCAGGCAAGAGTACTGGAGTGGGGTGCCATCGCCTTCTCCTTACTCTTGTTCAAACTCTCTGTTGTTATTTATGCCCGTGTTCTTCCTTCCCATGGGAAATTCCCTGGAAAGCTAGAACTGTGAATTTCTACTTTGAGTTTTCTCTTTCCATTTTTGGCTGCCCTACTAAGCTCAGTACCTTGCACAAAGCTGGGTTCTATTTAAATATCTACTTTCCCTGATGGCTCAGAGGGTAAAGAATTTGCCTGCAATGCAGGAACACACAGCAGATATAGGGTCAATCTTTGAGTCAGGAAGATCCCCTGGAGAAGGAAATGGCAACCCATTCTAGTATTCTTGCCTGAAAAATCCCATGGACAGAGGAGTCTGGCGGGCTACTGCCTAACAGGTCACAAAGAGTCGGACCCGAATGAGTGACTAAGCAAGCAAGCAAACATTAATAATTGGTATTCTAACTAAAATATTTTTATTTTGTTAACATATTTTATTTGACATTAAATATATACTTAAATTTTCTTCTAGATCATTTGCTAATGCTATATTTGTTACGAACAAAAATTAATTGATTTTCTTGGTTCAAAATTCACTTACAAAAATGATCCAAGACACAAAGGCTATGAATAAACACTGTTCCACCGGATATTATCTACAGTAGCCAAATAATTTACAGATCAGTAATCCTGTATAGTATTGAAGGAGTTCCAGTAGTCAGAGCAGTTAGTCTAATATGTCAAGGGCATTGTGACATGGAAATGCTTGTTCATATAGTCCATTAAGGACAAGTTCCTCTTTCAAATGAATGTGTAAATCTTAGTAAAGTCAGGGAGGTTGAACGCTTAAGTGGTTCTCCCTTCCCATTTTAAAAAAAGTGCACTTTACCACAAATAGCAAAATACATTGTGTGTGTAAGTGTTGGGGTTGGGGGAAGGGTGCTGATATGAGCTGAGAGGAGGTGGGGGATAAAGTCCCCATACATCACCCTTGAGCTATTAAAGTTGATATTGGTGGGACAAGGGATCATTCTTTTTTCAGAGAAATGTCCTACTTTTTTTTTTCCCATTATTTCTTTAAAGGCAACTTTGACTAAAGTGTCAACAATAGTTTTATTTATCTATCATTGTAAGAAGCTTGAGCAACATTCTTTTTGGTAGCATCCAGGATTATAATTCAAAATAAGTGTTTACGGATGTCACTTGTCTGGGTAAGTTTAGCAAACCTGGTCTATCTGTAAGTCCCTGCACCTGGTCCCTCTTTCAGAGTCTCCTGTGCTTCCTGAGTATTTAATCTTTCTTGCGAAGTGTTCTAATACCAAATCCAGTTGTACGGCTTCTTAATATTGCCACATGAATACACACATATACACATACATACATACACATTTCATATATACCTCACTACTTTCCTTCAGACAAATTTAGTAGTTACATACACCAAAACCAAAAAAAAAACATTCATGTGCTCAATATATCAGAACCAAAAGTACCATTAATAAATTCTACCCATCAATAGGGGTTTATTTGGGCGATGTTATGGTACAAAAAAAAAGTTGAAAAATACAGTGAAAATTCCTGATGTAATGTTATTCTAACTGAATAAAAATCATTAGGTAAATATCTGTATTATGCACTAAATTACCATTTTAGACATGCATTTCCCCATTTGCACATATGTTTGAAAACCTTTATACTAGTCAGTGACCAAAACCTACTGCCATACCTAAAGAGAAACAACTTTCTCTCACACACACAACCCTCCAGGCTGCTGAAACATGAGAGATTATTTTATTTCATAAACGGAATACTTTCAGTTACAAAGCTGTGAACTGGCCATGACTGAATTTTAGTTTTAGCAGCAGCCATCCTTGAAATAACAGACGATGGACTGACAGGATCTTTCCACTGGACCTTGTTTCTGAATCCCTTTCCTGTGTCTCAGACTCTCTACTGTAACCATACCCCTCATGTGACGATTCTAATCCAGAGACAACTGGATACCGAGCCATGACAAAGCCCGTTAACCTTTCCATCTAGCTTCACAGGCCAGCAGAGGGACAAGAAAAACCAACAAATAACTCTTAGGAGTGCATGGCCAACAACCTCCTAACACCAGTCAGCCCCACTTCACACCGGCAAAAACAATTATGGACTAAAACGCCAGCATCCATCCTATCACCCCTACGTAACAAGAAAGTTATGCCCAAGGGAAGAAACTCAAGGAGGTGCCTGCCTTGCGACATTGCAGTTACAGTCCGGGAGGTCTGCATCCGCACAGCCATCGTCTGCCATCCTCGGGCCACAAGAATCTTCCGCCACCACCATGAAGTATCCACTTGCAAAAGTTAGGTTTGCAGAGCAAAAGGCTGAATCTTGCGTGGGGATGAAAGGTTCCTTGGTCTGTGTATGGAAGTATGAAAATGCTCCCTCCAGACAAATGTTGGTAAGTCTCTGCCTGATAATATGACACTGAGCAGTGAGTGACAAGTGGTCATGCTTCTAAATAAAACCTACATTCATTAACATGTGCCAGGCTTGATCTCCTGGAATGTAGGCCACGAGGGTAAGAAGGGGAAAGGCTCAGGGTAATCTGGAAGGAGGGGGAGGCTCCAGGTCTAAAGAAAGAAGGGAGCAGAAATAAGACTGGCTGCAGACACATCGCCATTCTGGAAGGACCTTCCCCCTTTTCTAGCAGGCAGTCTGTTAAGTTGGAAAAGATATTTGAAAAGACAAATGACCCAAACACAAACAAGCAAAACCGCCACAAGTACAGCAAACTGTAATAGCAAAAAGGAGCAACTTCTATTTTTCTTCAGTTTGCTTGCCAGCTAAGTGATGTAAGTAGGAGTCTAAGGGGTTGTTTGGGAAGATGGGATGGGCAAGAAATTCTGCTCAAAAGTGATTGGTCTTCACCTTGACAAATTACTCATCCTCTCAGTACTTCAATTATATGGTGTAAAAGGTTATCAGGAGGATTAAATGAGGTGGTACCTGTAAACCACTTAGCACCTCCCTGACTGTAACTGCAATGTTGAAAGGCAGGCACCTCCTTGAGTTTCTTCCTTTGGGCATAACTTTCTTGTTACTGGGGGTGATAGGATGGATGCTGGCGTTTTAATCCATAATTGTTTTTGCCAGTGTGAAGTGGGGCTGACTGGTGTTAGGAGGTTGTTGGCCATGGACTCCTAAGAGTTATTCTTAGCACAATATATTTATTCCAATGAACTAAATATAAGGCAAAGCTTTATAGACAATTTGAGCAGGAAAAGGAATGAAGAAATACTATTCTCCACTTACCTCAACCTTTGTCCTTTTAAAACTAATGATATAAAGTGACAAAAATAACATGTTCATTTTAAGGTAATTAAAAAAAATGTTCATTTGCTTTGTGGAATTTCAGTTAACTTGGGGGGGGGGATAGAATTGCAAGAATTTCTAAATTTTCTGCACTGATTCTATATAAACTTCATAATTTAAGCTTTTAAAGAAAATAAGCTCCCAAGTGATTCATTACTGGTAATTAAAAAAAGAAATGTGATCAATGCTGTCTGCTTAAATCCTTTGAGGATTTTAAAATACATATACACAAATGACTTATGAATAAATAAATAGGCAATAAACATTTGCTAAGCTTTTTTTTAAGGCCAATGTGATGAGTTTTAACTAAAATAAAACAAAGCACTTGGTTCTAGTTAAATGAGTTGATTGCTTTTAAAATAATAATATATTTTCTCTATAAAAGAAACAAACCTGAATTTTTACATTAAAAAAATCCAGAAAACTTAGTTAAAAATAAAATTATTTTAAAATGCTATTAAAGATATAATATTTTTATTCTTTATAAAACAATCACTTCACTGATATATTATTTTCATCAAGATGGAAAATATTGGTTGCAATTCCATAATAGAAGGTAAATTTATTTTTTCTTGATTACTACCAACATTAAAAAAAACTGAGACCTTTAAAATTTGTTATTGTCATTATTTCCTTAGAAAATTCCCTTTTACTATATTTGCATTTTTCCATGGGTTACTTTTTTTTCCATGTTCACTATTCTTAGCACAATATATTTATTCCAATGAACTAAATATAAGGCAAGGCTTTGCAGACATGTTTATCATAGTAGCAAAAAATGACAATAATATAAAATTTCATCAGTAGGGAAAATACTAGATAAGTCACATTATATAAAACTATGGAATGATCTAAAAGAATAAGATTGGCACATATAGTATATGAGAGTATACATGATCCTTTCCCCTGTGTTGTCTCACTGGAGAAGTGGCAAAAAAAGTGTTCATTTTAATGAACATTTTGAAAATGAGGAATCCGAGACTCAGAGAGGTTATACAGTAAGCCCTAGGTCACACAGCCAGAGCAAGGTGAACTAAAGCTAGGATGGTGTATCATTTCTGAGCTTGCTGCATCAAAGCATTTCCGATTCTGGCTTGACTTTTCTGAATGGATCACCATGAGGTAACACCAGCCACAAATTCCAAGAATTACGTTTTCTTTTTCTTCTAGTTTGGGCAGAGCTCCCACTGGACTGAAATTCCTACTGGGGGCAGCTGATTCAACTTTGCAAAGCCCTCCTTATTCTCCATGAGCCTCTAAACTCCCTCTAGGATGAGAGCTGACATTTATTGACTGAGCTGCTTCACTGTGCTAAGTGGTTTACAGGTACCACCTCATTTAATCCTCCTGATAACCTTTTACACCATATAATTGAAGTACTGAGAGGATGAGTAATTTATCAAATATCACAGTGCAGGTGAAGCAGAAACATTTTATAATTCAAGCAAGTGAAGCCCCGAGCCCAGGCTCTGCTGTATCACTATCTGCATGTAGGGTGCTTTTCACATGCTGTGTCTCAGGCTGAGAAGCTCAACAAAACACTGGAGGGACTACTACCTGCAAAGAACTACATTAGGTTCTGGGGTTACTGTGGCCATCAAGCTTGATACACTGAACGTTTCAACAGAGGAAAGAAACTTTCAGTAGTCTTCAAAATGGGATATTTATTATAAACAAGGGAACTGCTCCCGACTGTGTACAGAAAGCCTAGACAAGAAGTAAAGTAAAGTAAGTAAAGTCGCTCAGTCGTGTCCGACTCTTTGCAACCCCATGGACACCAGGCTCCTCCGTCCATGGGATTTTCTAGGCAAGAGTACTGGAGTGGGTTGCCTTCTCCTTCTCCAGGGAACTTCCCAACCCAGGGATCGAACCTAGGTCTACCCGCATTGTAGACAGACGCTTTACCGTCTGAGCCACCAGATAAGAAGGGTGTGATCTAATCTGGAGAAAAGGAAGAACATGAAGAAGAATTAGGAGCTGGCTGGTCCAGACAGAGAGAGAGAGGGCAGGAAGATGAAACAGAAGAGGGGAGGCTCTCAGGTGAAGAGCCCTGTATCCTTGCTTTATCACTCTTATATTTGGGGAATCCTTTTCTTTTTCATCTTTATATCCCCAGAGGTGTCTGGAAACTATGCCCAACTATCTGCTTTGGTAATAAGATGTTACTGGAATCTATTATGTTTCTCTACACACTGCCTAAGGCTGCTTTTGGGATTTTTCAGCAGAGGGCTTTGTCAGAGGCTGTTCTGCCCATAAAGCCTTGAATATTAGTCATATAGTAATCCAGTCCTGAGAGAGTTTGCAGCTTCTGCCATGTGGCAATATGCAGAGGAAGTATTAATACTTCATACACTTTTGTATACAGGAGGCATTCCATAGTTTTTAAAAATTGTATTTGTTTTTCCTGTTTTTGAGATCCATGAATTATGGTAAAGTGGACATGATCAAGCAGGAGATGGCAAGAGTGAACATCGACATCTTAGGAATCAGTAAACTAAAATGGATGGGAATAGGCGAATTTAATTCAGACGACCATGACATCCATTACTATGGGCAAGCTGCTGCTGCTGCCAAGTCGCTTCAGTCGTGTCCAACTCTGTGTGACCCATGCTGCTGCTGCTAAGTCGCTTCAGTCGTGTCCGACACTGTGAGACCCCATAGACGGCAGCCCATCAGGCTCCCCCATCCCTGGGATTCTCCAGGCAAGAACACTGGAGTGGGTTTCCATTTCCTTCTCCAGTGCAGGAAAGTGAAAAACAAAAGTGAAGTCGCTCAGTCGTGTCCGACTCGTCGCGACCCCATGGACTGCGACCAGGCTCCTCTGTCCATGGGATTTTCCAGGCAAGACCACTGGACTGGGGTGCCATTGCCTTCTCCACTATGGGCAAGAATCCCCTAGAAAAATGAAGTAGCTCTCGTAGTTAACGAAAGAGTCCAAAATTCAGTGGTTGGGTGCAATCTCAAAAACAACAGAATGATTTTGGTTTGGTTCCGAGGCAAATCATTCAGTATCATAAGTAATCCAAGTCTGTGCCCCAAACACAAACACTGAAGAAGCTTAAGTTGACTGGTTCTATAAACACCTACAAGATCTTCTAGAATGACACCCAAAACAATGTCATTTTCATCACAGGGGATTGGAATGCAAAAGTAGGAAGTCAAAGATACCTGGAGTAACGGCAAGTTTGGTCTTGGAGTACAAAATGAAGCAGGGCAAAGGCTAACAGAGTTTTGTCAAGAGAACACATTGGTCATAGCAAACATCCTCTTCCAACAATACAAGAGAAGTCTCTACACATGGACATCACCAGATCGTCAATACCAAAATGAGACTGACTATATTCTTTGCACTTAAAGATGGAGAAATTCTATACAGTCAGCAAGAACAAGACCCGGAGCTGACTGTGCCTCAGCTCCTTATTGTAAAATTCAGGCTTAAATTGAAAAAAGTAGGAAAAACCACTATGTGATTCAGGTATGACCTAAATCAAATTCGTTATGATTATACAGTGGAGGCAACAAATAGATTCAAGGGATGAGATCTGATAGAAAGAGTGCCTGAAGAACTATGGACAGAGGTTCGTGACATTGTAAAGGAGGTGACCAAAATGATCCCAAAGAAAAAGAAATGCAAAGCAGAGTGGAGGCCTTACAAATAACTGAAAAAGAAGAGAAGCGAAAGGCAAGGGAGAAAGGGAAAGATATACCCAACTGAATGCAGAGTTCTAGCGAACAGCAAGGAGAGATAAGAAGGTCTTCTTAAATGAACAGTGCAAAGAAGTAGAGGAAAACAATAGAAAAGGAAACTAACGATCTCTTCTAGAAAACTGGAGATATCAAGGGAACATTTCATGCAAGGATGGGCACAATAAAGGACAGAAACAGTATGGACCTAACAAAAGCAAAAGAGTTTAAGAAGAGGTGTAAGAATACACAGAAGAAATTTACAAAAAAGATCTTAATGACCCAGATAACCATGAAGGTGTGGTCATTCACCTAGAGCCAGACAACCTGGAGTCTGAAGTCAAGTGGGCCTTAGGAAGCATCACTACAAACAAGGCTAGTGGAGGTGATGGAATTCCAGCTGAGCTATTTAAAACTTCTAAAATAGAATGCTATAAAAGTGCTGCATTCGATATGCAAGAAAATTTGGAAAACTCAGCAATGCGTGGCCACAGGACTGGAAAAGGTCAGTTTGCATTCTAATCTCAAAGAATGGCAGTGCCAAAGAATGTTCTAACTACAACAATTGTGCTCATTTCATACGCTAGTAAGGTCATGCTCAAAATCCTTCAAGCTGGGCTTTAGCACTATGTGAACTGAGAACTTGCAGATGTACAAGCTGGATTTAGAAAAGGCAGAGATCAAATTGCCAACATATGCTGGATCATAGAGAAATCAGAGGAATTCCAGAAAAACATTTACTTCTGCTTCATCAACTACATTAAAGCCTTTAATGGTGTGGATCACAACAAACTGTGGAAAATTCTTAAAGAGATGGGAATACCAGACCACCTCACCTGTCTCCTGAGAAATCTGTAGGCAGGTCAAGAAGCAACAGTTGAAACTGAACATGGAACAATGGACTGGTTCAAAATTGGGAAAGGAGTACGACAAGGCTGTATATTGTTGTCCTGCTTATTTAACTCATGTGCAGAGTACATGATGTGAAATGCTAGGCTGGATGAATCACAAAATGGAATTAAGATTGCCAGGAGAAATATCAACAACCTCAGATATGCAGATGATACCACTCTAGTGGCAGAAAATGAAGAGGAACTCAAGAGACTCTTGTTGAGGGTCAATGAGGAAGTGAAAAAGATGGCTTAAAACTCATCATTCAAAGAACTAAGATCATGGCACCTTGTTTCATCATTTCATGGCAAATAGAAAGGGAAAAGATGGAACTACTGACAGATTTTATTTTCTTGGGCTCTAAAATCACTGCAGGTGGTGACTACAGGCATGAAATTAAAAGACACTTGCTCCTTGGAAGGAAAGCTATGACAAACCTAGATATCCTATTAAAAAGCAGAGACATTACTTTGCCAACAAAGGTCCATATAGTCAGAGCTATGATTGTTTTTCAGTAGTGATGTACATATGTGAGAGTTGGGCAGTAAAGAAGGCTGAGTGCTGAAGAATTTAATGCTTAGGAACTGTGGTGCTGGAGAAGACTCTTGAGAGTCCCTTGGACAGCAAGGAAATCAAACCAATCAATCCTAAATGAAATCAACCCTGAAGATTCACTGGGAGGACTGATGTTGAAGCTCCAATCCTTTGGCTACTTGATTCGAAGAGCCGACTCATTGGGAAAGACCTTGATGTTGGGAAAGATTGATGGCAAAAGGAGAAGCGAGCAACAGAGGATGAGATGGTTGGATGGCATTACCGACTCAACGGATGTGAATCTGAACAAACTCGGAGATAGTGAAGGACTATCGGGTGTGTTGCAGTTCATGGGGTCACAAAGAGTTGGACACAACTTAGTGACTGAGCAACAACAATGATGAAAGGTGCAGAGTTCTGTGAACATACTAAAATTCACTGAATTGAATACTGTTGACAGATAAGTTATATGGTATGTGAATTATATCTCAATAAAGCTATTATTAAAATAATAACTTTACTGGATTCCCTGGTAACTCGGATGGTAAAGAATCTGCCTGCAATGCAGGAGACCTGGGTTTGATCCCTAGGTTGGAAAAATCCCCTGAAGTAGGAAATGGCAAGCCACTCCAGTATTCTTGCCTGAGAAATCCCATGGACAGAGGAGCCTGGAGGGCAAATGTCCATAGGATCTCAAAGAGTTGGGGGACTAACAATTTCATTATTGAAGTAACACGTAACTAATGTGTGCTTTGTTTTGGTAATGAGTATTTTAGGTTTGGTGAGGAGAGAAGAATATTCTTCTATTGGAGAGTCCAGTTAACTAAAAAAAAGGAAAGTCATCACAACAGAGTAAACAACTTGAATCTGACCTTCCTAGATACCAAGATGGGAAATGTGGAATAAAGCATTCTCTATTTATTAGAAGCTCTGAACAACTAAGGCTACAGGACATTTTCTGTCAGTCCAGGCTCTGGCAAATTGCCATTTGGGTTTTTGCATAGGGTTCAGAAATCAGAGCTAGAATCCTTGAAGACAGTATTACAGAAATTATCAGTTACACTGATGACTGTTAATTACATTGACTCTTAATTAAAGGTGAAAGCTCAGAAATGCTTTCATCTAGGCTAGCACTGACCAACAGAGCTTTCTGGGATGATGAAAATGTTCTGTGTCTGCAGGATCCAATAAGGTGGCCACTATCCTCGTGTGGTTTCTGAGCACTGGAAACGTGCCTTGTGCAACTGACCATAATTAAAATTAAATTCTAAATGAATTGTATTCCATTTCAGCTCATTTAAATAGCCATTAAATACCACGTAGCCAGTCACTGTTACGTTGGACTGAGTAGGACTAGAAAGCATACTGGAACCTTATCCATTGAGCCCTAAAAATAACTGCAAATTTTTTTGTTATCTTAAAAAGCTGACAATGCTTGGTGACAGTTTAAAAATTCAATGCAAAACACATCTACTGTGCACTTAGAATGGTTTAAACTAGCTAATCAACTAGTAATAGGAAGCTGACTCAAAGTTATGCATTCTATTCATACATAACAGGTTATTATCTGTGAATCTTCTTTCTTTTTCCCCCCCATTTTCTGTTAGCTGGAAAGCTGTTCACCTGAAAATATGATCATCTTCAATGACAACTTCTCTATTCCCCAAAAAGCACCAAAACAACATAAAAATATCAAAAGACAAGTTATGTTCTGCTTTAATGAATCAATGTTAAAAAATTTTTTTAGAAGAGGGAGGCGGATGGAATGAGACTGAATCATAGAAACTTGTATTTCAACTGGCAGGTCACAGTTGAAGACGGGTGTGGGAGATGGGCATCTAGCCTGTGCACTAGCAAAATGCCAGTAAACCAAACAATGGAAAGAAAGCAAATGTGATGGCTGAGAGCCACTTAGGAGACACTCCAAGAACTATGAATTCAGCGTGGCCTTAAACCTCAGGACAAACCAACAGTCAGTATGTCATACCGTCCATGTTGGAAAGAGACAATTAGAAATGGACAATATGTATTACATCTGTGTATCAGTCATGTCCGACTCTTAGTGACCCCATGGACTGTAGCCCACCAGGCTCCTCTGTCCATGAGGTTCTCCAGGCAAGAATACTGGAGTGGCTTGCCATTTCCTAACCTAGGGGATCTTCCCAACCCAGGGATTGAACCCATGTCTCTTGAGTCTCCTGCATCACAGGCAGATACTTTACTGGGCCACCTAGGAAGCCTGTATACCCTGTATTCAATTGATTCAAATTTACTGATATGTCTTTGGAAGAATAAACTAAGTAATATCTAAAAAAATTCTTGATTAAATAAACTATACAGAGGACTTCCTAAGTAGTCCAGTGGTTAAGACTCTTCCCTTCTAATGTAGGGGTGAAGGTTCAGTTCCTGGTAGGGGAACTAAGATCCCACAGGCCATGTCATGAGGCCAAATATACCCCCCAAAAACAAAAATGAACAAACAAAAACTAGACAGAAAAGTTATAAATAGCATGACTTTGAGGAGTAAACACCTAGTTCATTTTATATAATGTTGTCTAACAGCTGGGCATACGCTAAACTAATTGCTTGTGATTAAATTTTATTAAATTAAAAAAATTTTGATTTCATGCAGCCCCATAATCCACAGCATTGCAGCACTAAAAATTGGAAAAGAATATTAGCTACTTTAACATGGCATTGCAAATTACCATGGATCACATGGCAATGCAAATCAATCTTTGAGTCATAATCCAACCAAAAAAAATCCAGGGATGTTTACCAAGTAGGTGGCTTCCCAAAGAAGGGTATTTTTTAGCACAAAGGCTTCAGATCCTCCCTCTGAAATAAGGTTTGGTTATCAGTGCCTGAGAAGTGAGGCTAAACATGGTATTGAGGTTCTAAAACCTACATACGCCTAAATACTTCAAGTAGTTTAAGCTGAACCGTTACGTTTCCATCTCTTTATATACTTTTATCAGGGCATTTAGTGAGTCATTTTACTTGAATTCTTTGCATGTCTATATGCCCACTTGAAGAAAAGGGCCTCTGTCTTTGTATCCCCAAAATCTCTCACAGTCACTATCAGTCCTTTACAAACAGAACCGGAAAGTTCGGTTATAGAAATAAATTGTTGTCATTGTTCAGCCACTAAATCAGTCTGACTCTTGAGACCCCACGGACTGTAGCCTGCCAAGCTCCTCTGTCTATGGGATTTCCCAGGCAACAATACTGGGGTGGGTTGTCATTTCTTCTTCAAGGGATCTTCCTGACCCAGGGATCGAACTCACGTCTCCTGCATTGGCAGGTGGGTTCTTTATCACTAACACACCAGGAAGTCCTGTAGAAATAAATAATTGCATTTCTTAGAACAGGGACAAAGAAGTCACAAACTTGGCAGGCAGAACTGTGCAGGGCATGGGCTGTAGAGTCAAAGAATGCAGACTCTGCCACTCAGTATGTGCATGACCAGGAGCAAGCCTGAGCCTCAGTATTCCACACCTGGAAAATGGGTATAACAATAATACCCATCTCAAAGGATGTTGTAAACACATAAGAAGATGCACATGAAGCCTATAGCGTGGTCATTGGGACAAGCTAAAGGTTCAGTGTTAGCTACTAGAGTCCTACTGTCTAACATTTTAAAACCTGGGTAACACTTGTTCCCTTTTTATTATATTCTTACTAAAATTATAGCCTCATCTGCTGCATAAATTAGACCCTTTTTGATAACTCCCTTATAGAAAAAACCTAAACTAAATGTTTTCAAAATCAACATATGGAATTGTCATGCCCATATGCAGTTTTTAGGGGCACACAGTATTCAAAAGGCACTATTTCACATCTACCTTCATTGTTAGGGGAAATAATCCAGATTTTTTATAAAGTGTATTGTGGGATGGCTCCAAAACAACTGTGAATCAGAAGCATTTGTGACATTCTAACTCTCCTAACTTCTATAAAGAAGACTCTCCATTCAAATATTCATTCATACATTCATGCAAATATTTACTGAGTCCAAACTGTGTTCAGGCACTGTTTTTGGTGCTAGTGATAGCCAGTGAACAGAACGGACAAAGACGCCTGCCCTCATGGAGGCTATAGTCCCACATGAAGCAAAGTTCACTTCAAATAAAGCATCTATCCAGCTTTTCCCTTTAAAAATAACCCTTATGTCAAATAACAGAATAGTTCATTCAAGCATATCAGACTTATATACTGCTAGTAAAGTTTCTCAGATATTATTTTTTCTTTTTGACTTCTATATTTCTCTCACTCTGCCTTCTGAAATGGAGCAGAACCCTATGGTCCTTGCACCCCCCCACCTCCCACCCATGTCCTCTGCCTGCCTTTTGTCTTTGGAAAACCTTAGTCAAAGAATAAGTTTAATCAGAGAAGTAAGAACTGTAGAAACAAAGGAAAATAGAGAAGACTAAATAATAATAATGTGGTCATTAAGCATAGTCAAGGACCTTTAGTCCTTTCTCAAGGGCTATAGATAATATTCTGAGCCATATCCTGTGAGCTGTCTTATAGATACCACAACACCAGGTGGAGAAGTTAACTACATGGTGATCAGACTGTACCCAGAACATGAGTTGTCACAATTCTGAGAACTGGCCACAAAGAAGTGGGAACAAATGGACCTTGGCACTGAAGATTAACTGTACCTAAACTAAAACAATCAAAATGACACTGGTCAGACCACCGATGACCAATCTGAAGATGACTGTTCGAGCTGAATGTGCTGTTTCTGCATGTAGCCCCCTCCTTCTGTCTATAAAAGCTCTTGCCCCCTGGTTGCTGTGTGTGTGTGTGTGTGTGTGTGTGTGTGTGTGTGTGTGGTGGTGCGGGGGGAGTTGGCCTTTGGACAGATGTCCACCCCACCTCCCCAAGTTGGTGGCATCTGAAATAAAGCAAACTTTCCTTTTCACCAACCTGGCCTGTTTATTGCCTTTTGAGCAGTGAGCAGCTGTACCCCACCTCGCCCTTTCAGTAACAATTCCACAACAAAAATTGATGTAATATTCCTCTCAGACAAGAAGCAGATGCTTACAGATATCACTAAAGCTAAGTACAAAATACAGTAATGCAGCAGGTTATTTTTACATCTAAGCAAAGTGACAATAATTAGCTTCATTCCCACATCTTACTAATAAGAAATATAGTAGGAATATAATTTTATATATTTTATAAATATATATAATATATAAATATACACTGTATGTATAATATAATATAATATAATGTATATATATTTTTTGTCATTTCAGACAAACACACCCTCCACAGATACTTGTCAGTGGTTTCACTTTCTTTCTTATAGGAAGTTGAGTACTATGAAGCCTCAGAATAAAGACTTTTCCCTTGGGAACGGATTTTGTTTGGATATGACTTTCTCTCTTTTAGTTAAATGAAAACACCACTGAATTTGTGAAGCAAGAATGGGAATTTTAAAGTTAATGAAAGTGACATTTATGAGACAAACATGAACTAAAGTGGTGGGATGAGGAACGCAGAGATTTATCAATCAGATGACTTGCAGCTGAAATGGAAGGTGGCCTGAAGGCGCTGAGATTCTGCACATGTGTCCTGTTGACAGGGGTTCTTTTTACCTGGCTGCCATGAGGTCCAGAAGGTGCTGCCACCGGTCATTGATCTTGCCAAGTTTGTACTCAATCTCAGACGCTTTGCTTTCATGGCTGGCTCGGGCCAGCCGTTCTCCCATTTGCTGGAGCTGTATTTTGTTCTCTTGGGCAACTGCAATTTCCTCTTGATAATCCTGAGTAATAAATAGCAATCACAGAGGTCAGAAAGCATGTTCTTGATGTATTCAGCCTAGCTCTACTAGAAACAGGGTAATTACAGTTTTCTACAGCTTGGAAATAGTTTGGGCATCGGGAACGCTATGTGAATATGAGTCCTAGTACACAGGAAGTAGTGGTACCTGCTATTTTCAGTATTTAGGCAAAGTCCAGATTTTCAGTACGTAGGCAAAGTGCAGATTGAATTTTCATATAGATGTTTTTAAAGGGAATAGATGTTCTTAAAGGGGGGGGGCTTTCTTTTTACTTAAAATAGGCATTAAAAAAATATAAGTATATACATAGAAACAAAAGACAAAACTTGAAGAATTTCAACGCTGGGAAGTTATACCTTATTGCTGTAATTACCAACCACGTTATATTTAGAATCAATCCTCCTACAAGTTAACTGCCAAGAGGCTTATAAGATGTGTCTGCATGTATGTATATCTAAATATATATACGTGTGTGCCTGTGTGTGTGAATGTCAATTGTTACTTGTGCAGAATGTTTTAAAAGATTACTTTCATTTTAAGGAGCTATCCTCTATACGGTGTAAAATACTGATTTTATAACCCATAAATCATTGACATAAGTCTCCTCTTGGAGGATCAGTGGGCCTCAAATCTCCCTTATTTACCCAGTTTCTATAGGAGCTCCTCCGAAAGACTGTTTTAGGTAAGCAGGACAGGTTCTCAATACGGTCTATAGTAAGGTCACTGAGATAGACCACTGAACAGTATGATTTAAGGGATGATAAAGGCCATCTCCTCTTGACCCCTATCTGTGCTCCTCTTCCCTCCCCCCAGCCTCTGGACCAACGGTCCTCTTAGTTTCTTGTCATAGTGACAGCATCCAAAATTTAGAATCAACTTTTTCATTTTTGGTTTAAGCTTCTGTTAGGCAGGCAGCAAATATTTTCTCATGAAAATAATATACAAACAGAGGTATTATAAGGCTATGGGTATTTCAACCTTCTATTGCTCTAAAATTACCTTGGGAACAGAGTTACCTTTTCAAGTCAGTAAAATGGGCCCCCAAAGAATGGGAGGAGCCAGTGAAATTTCATTCTATTCAGGGTTGAATGCTGTCCTCAGGCTCAGTACCCCACCCACTCACCTTTCTATGTTACTTCAACCCGGTGGGAGTCAAAGACCAATGAAATGAATGCTTATTAATAGTTACAATATGCCATTACAAATTTGAGATCATTTTACTGAGAAATGTTTAATGTCAATGGAATCACTCTAACCCTAGAATAGCACTTATAGTAAAATAATCTGCCTACGTTGTCTTTTAAAGCAAAATGCTGAGTGTTAATGCCAGTAGGTACCCATATTATAGTTACAGTCTGTTTATTAATTTCTTTATTCTAAGTTGAAAAAATTACCAAGACTATTATTTTTCTTTACAAAAGAGACACCACATAGTGCAAGCTCATGAAGATTTTTTTAGAGTCCATAACTTATTATATATGTATACAAAATGGTATAGTTGATATTTTAAATGTTACTAAAGAGTATAACAAAATTATCTGTGTGTCAAGGTACAGTTTTTCTAAATTTTAAATTATGATTGCATTTTGCTCAGGAGACAGTTTTTTCCATACCCCCAAAACATTGATCTTAAATTTCATGATAAAATCAATTGGAGTATAAATACGCTTGGTCAAAATTTATTCTATAGCAAATTTCACTATAAGACCTATTACATTAATTATGTCTAATAGAACATTCTCTGACACCCATAAACCAGCAAAGGGTAGAACTGTTACAGATGCTTAAATGAAATATGCATTGTCTCAGACCACATTTTAAAGCTTTACAATATTAAATACATTGGGTTAATCAAAAAGTTCATTTGGGTTTTTCCATAAGATGTTCTGTTGGGTTACTCGGACCCAAGAGAAATGGTGATGCTTAGAACTTGCACTTTTAAGTGTAAACCTATAAAGTTATTGATATCACATCTTGGCTTCGGAGTTTTTGTTTTTCTGTATATTTGCCTGTGCACACCCATAGAGAAAAAAAAAAAAAAACAATTCCCAAAGCCAACATATAAATAACTTCATAGACAAAGGGAATTTTTCCTAATACTTATTTATATATTTTTTCAGAATGAGTGAAGCTATTGTTTATTTATTCAATAAATAATGGCTGAGTACTTCTGAGAAGTCAGGAGCTACAGCAGTGAACAAAACTGACGGAGTTCCTGTTTCATAAAGCTCACAGTCCAGTGGGGCTTCCAGTGTAGACAGATAGCAAACAAATAAATCAGGAACATGCCTGGTATCTCAGGTGGCAATAAGTGCTTAAGAGAAATATAAAATTTAAATGATTAATTGTTCAAATGCAGTGTGGAAACACCACTGGAACCATCAAAAACACTTTAAAATGCTATTAAATCTCACCCATCCTATATAGACATGAAAAACATTCTGGAAACATTTGAACATAAAAAAATACATGCATCATCATATATAACTTGAAATTAAGATGAAGCTAAAATTCCCAGAAAAGTCCTCATTCCTGTAACTGTCTATAAATCATGTTTTATTTATAGACAATGTGAAAATTGTCTATAGACAATTTATTTATAGGCAATGAGAAAATGTGAGTTTAATGGGTCCTAGGAATTTTTTCTTTTAGTTCCTCTCTAGTGATTTTTACCTCTTTAAAAACAAACAATAAATCAATTATACTCTGATTAAAAACAAAGAAAACGAATACACATAAATAATTCCTACTGAACAGGCAGATAGAATCCAAAAACTGAACGTTATCTATCAGCAGACAATCTATTTCATCACAAATTGAAAATATTCTATATAATTTACATGTCAAGGAAGCCTTTCCAGGCACATTAATTTTATATCAAAAAGATGAAGTGTTTGTAACAGAGTGCTCCTTTGTCAGGAAAGTAACTAGGAGTAAGGCCATCTTCTGTACCAATGCCTAAACACTACAGAGAGTGAAACATATGTAGCCACACATCTGTTACCTTCCTGAGCTTCTCAATCATTTCTTCAATGAGAATGTCTCCATTCTGAGAAACCTTGCTTTCCATCTGAGTCAGCCATTCGCAAAGCTCCTTGTTCTTTTCACTGAAGACAGCCCACTCATTCAACCTCTCACTTACTTGCTGTCGCCTTAAGGAGAGCTGAAAAGTTCAAAATGGGAGAAAATGCAACAGGATAATCAGAGTGGAACTCATAGCCTGAGGGAAGACGCAAACGAAGTTTGTTGGGTGGACTAAGACAAGCAGTGGTTGTCAATCTCTTTAGGCCACTGTTCCTGGAGGCTCAGTCCCAGGACACTGCTCTAGCCTAGTGAGTTTCACAACCAGGATTTGCTATTAAGTATGAGTGGGAGACACTGAAACCTCTACTTCCCTCCCAAGAGCCACATGCCCGTTCTCTTATAAAAGTTTCTGAACAATCCAGCTTCTCACTATAGTTGGTTCTGTAGCTATGATACGGGATCACTGAATGTACTTTAACTAAAAATATATATATATAAACAAGAAACAAGAAAAGAATAAGAAAAGGGGGAAGGGAATGGGCAGGAAAAAAAGAAAAGACAAAAGAAGGAAGGAAAAGGGAAAAGAAAGAAAAATAGGGAAGAAAGGAAGGAAGGAAAGAAGGAAGAATGAGTTGAGCATCAGGTGTCTGAAGAGGGTGGACCAAGGAACACAGTGGGAGAGCTCAGTTCCCGATCAGCTCTATCCTGACCACTTTACTTTGAGCAAATTCTTTTATATCCCTGTTGGTTTTCTTTTTTATTTATGTATCCTTGTTTATTTTTCATATAACAGCCTTACTGAGATGTAATTCCACACCATTCAATTTGTCCTTTTATAAAGTGTACAACTCAGTGGTTTTTTCATTTATTAACAGTTTTACAACTACCAGCACAATCAATGTTGTAAGATTTTCATCAATACAACTCCCGGCCCCTGCCCCATCCTGTACCCATCAGAACTCACTCCCCTGCCTACCCCAGCATCTTCCTCCCAAACTTAATCTACTTTCTAATAAATTTGGAAAACTCAGCAGTTGGCCACAGGACTGGAAAAGGTCAGTTTTTATTCCAATCACAAAGAAAAGCAATGCCAAAGAATGCTCAAACTACCGCACAATTGCACTCATCTCACACGCTAGTAAAGTCACGCTCAAAATTCTCCAAGCCAGACTTCAGCAATATGTGAACCATGAACTTGCACATGTTCAAGCTGGTTTTAGAAAAGGCAGAGGAACCGGAGATCAAATTGCCAACATCCGCTGGATCATGGAAAAAGCAAGAGTTCCAGAAAAACATCTATTTCTGCTTTCTTGCCTATGCCAAAGCCTTTGACTGTGTGGATCACAATAAACTGTGGAAAATTCTGAAAGAGATGGGAATACCAGACCACCTGACCTGCCTCTTGAGAAACCTGTATGCAAGCCAGGAAGCAACAGTTAGAACTGGACATGGAACAACAGACTGGTTCCAAATAGGAAAAGGAGTGCATCAAGGCTGTTTATTGTCACCCTGCTTATTTAACTTATATGCAGAGTATATCATGAGAAATGCTGGGCTGGAAGAAGCACAAGCTGGAATCAAGATTGCCAGGAGAAATATCAGTCACCTCAGATATGCAGATGACACCACCCTTATGGCAGAAAGTGAAGAGGAACTAAAGAGCCTCTTGATGAAAGTGAAAGAGGAGAGTGAAAAAGTTGGCTTAAAGCCATTCAGGAAATGAAGATCATGGCATCTGGTCCCATCACTTCATGGGAAATAGATGGGGAAACAGTGGAAACAGTGTCAGACTTTATTTTTTTGGGCTCCAAAATCACTGCAGATGGTGATTGCAGCCATGAAATTAAACAACACTTATTCCTTGGAAGGAAAGTTATGACCAACCTAGACAGCATATTTAAAAGCAGAGATATTACTTTGCCGACTAAGGTCCATCTAGTCAAGGCTATGGTTTTTCCAGTAGTCATGTATGGATGTGAGAGTTGGACTATAAAGAAATCTTAGTGCCGAAGAATTGATGCTTTTGAACTGTGGTGTTGGAGAAGGCTCTCGACAGTCCCTTGGACTGCAAGGAAATCCAACCAGTTCATCTTAAAGGAGATCAGTCCTGGGTGTTCATTGAAAGGACTGATATTGAAACTGAAACTCCAATGGTTTGGCTGCCTGATGCAGAGGGCTGACTCATTTGAAAAGACCCTGATGCTGGGAAAGATTGAGGGCAGGAGAAGGGGATGACAGAGGATGAGATGGTTGGATGGTATCACTGACTCAATGGACATGAGTTTGGGGGGACTCCAGGAGTTGGCGATGGACAGGGAGGCCTGGCATGCTGCGGTTCATGGGGTTGCAAAGAGTCAGACATGACTGAGCTACTGAACTGAACTGAATCTCTATGCATTTTTTTATTCTGGACATTTCATATAATCAGAATCAATTGATATGTGATCTTCGTGAGTGGCTCCTTTCACTTCACATAATGGTTTTAAGATTCATCCATATTGGAACATGCATCAGTACTTCATTCCTTTTAACTGCAGAATATATTTTTTTCATGTGGGTATAGCACATATTTTGGGACTCCCTTGTGGCTCAGCTGGTAAAGAATATGCCTGGAATGCAGGAGACCTGGGTTTGATCCATGGGTTGGGAAGATCCCCTGGAGGAGGCCATGGCAACCCACTCCAGTATTCTTGCCTGGAGAGTCCCCATGGACAGAGAAGCCTGGCAGGCTACAGTCCATGGGGTCACAAGAGTTGGACACGACTGAGTGACTAAAGCACAGGACAAAGCACAATTATTTATCAATTCATCTACGAACGAACATGTGAGTTGTGTCCACTTTTGGGCTATTATGAATAATGCTGCTATGAACATTTGTGTGCAAGTGTTTGTCTGGACATAAATTTCACTTCTTTGGGAGTGTATACCCAGAAGCAGACTTGCTGAGTTGTACAGTAACACTACAGATTGTTTTCTAAATGCCTATACCGTTTTACATTCCCACTCTCAATAGAGCTCCAATTTCTTCACATCCTCACCAATACCTGTCATTATCTGTCTTTTGGATTACAGTCATCCTAGTGGATATAAAGTGACATTTCACCGAGGTTTTGATTTGCATTTCCCTGAAGGCTAATGATATTGAGAATCTTTTCATATTCTTGACCATTTGTATGACTTCTTTGGAGAACTGTCTGGTCAAATTCCATGCCCATTTCTTAAATTTTTTTTTTATTACTGACTTTTTTTTCTTGTTGTTCCTTATACATTGTAGATACAATGGATTTATTTTCTTATTTCTAGGACTAGAATGATCCTTTTGAGAATTCTAAACTTTTCTGACTTCATAATACTCTTGTCTTTGCAGTACTGGTTGAGATACTATGGAATGCTTCTAGTTCAATTAAACTGCATGTTAGTAAAATACAATGTTATTTGAGTGGCAAGAAGATGATCCACTTTTGCAGACATTCTCTACGGTCAAGTTGATAATGCTAGACTTCTGCCATCCATCTCACTGCATTAAACACTTACCTCTCAGTTTTCCTTTTTACACTAAACATTTTATTATGAAAAACATCAGACATACAGAAAAGTTGAAGGAATCATGTGGTAAACAGCTATGACATACTCCCTAGACTAAAACTGTTAACATTTTGCTACATTTTGCTTTAATACATATATGCCATTTTTCCATATATCTATTTTACTTTTCAATGATTATTTAATGAATTTTCTTTTTCAAATGAATGTGAAAATATTTCTAAGGTGTTATACACTTCCTAGTTAGCAATTCTGTCAGGGTTGGCTCTGTTATTGATTAGGTAAATAATATTCAAGGTTCCTTACAGCCCCAAATCTCTGTGATTCTGCCTCTTAGAAAAGGATGGGAGCTAATCACATGAAAAAGAATAAAATACCTAGGAATAAACCTTCATAAGGAAGCAAAAGATCTGTACTGTAAAAACTGTAAGATGCTGATGAAGGAAATTGAAGACTATACAAAGAGATGTGAAAAAAACACAAAAAAAACAAACTGTGTTCTTGGATTGGAAGAATCAATATTGTTAGAATGACCATACTATCCAAAGCAATTGACAGAATCAATGTAATCCCTATCAGATCACCAATGGCAGTTTTTATACAACTGGAACAAAAAATTTCAAAATTTGTATGGAAACACAAAAGACTGAACAGTCAAAGAAATCTTGAGAAAGAAAAACAAAGCTGGAAGAATCAGGCCCTCTGACTTCAGATTATACTACAAAGCTACAGTAATGAAAACAGCATGGCACTGGCACAAAAGTAGGCACATGGTTCAGTGAAAGCCCAGAAATAAATCCATGCACCTATGGTCAATTAATCTACAACAGAGGAGCCAAGAATATACAGTGGAGAAAAGACAGTCTCTTCAATAAATGTTGATGGGAAAATTGGGTGGCTACGTGGAATGAAATTAGAACATTCTCTAACACTGTCTACCAAAATCAACTCAAAATGGATTAAAGACCTGAATGTAAAACTGAATACTATAAAAACACTTGGAGGAAAACACAGGTGGAACAGTTATTGACATAAATTCCAGCAATATCTTTCTCGATCCATTGCATAGAGTAACGGAAATAAAAACAAAAATAAACAAATGGAACCTAACTAAACTTAAGAGCTTTTGCACAGCAAAGGAAACCATAAACAAAATGAAAAGGCAACCTACAGAACAGAAGAAAATATTTGTAAACAATGCAACTGGCAAGAGATTAATTTCCAAAATATATGACCAGCTCACACAGCTCAAAAAAAAAAAAAAAAAAGATGAAAGAAATTCAATCAACAAATGAGCAGAAGATCTAAATAGACATTTCTCTATAGAAGACATACAGATGGCTGACAGGCATATGAAAAATGTTCAATATCACTAATTGTTTGAGAAAAACAACTTAAAACTGCAATGAGATATCAACTCATACTTGTCAGAATGACTATCATCAAAAAGTCTACAAATACTTAATGCTAGAGAAAGTATGGAAAAGGATCCTTCCTACACTGCTGGTGGGAATGTAAATTGGTGTAGCCACTATGGAGAACAGTATGGAGGTTCTTTCAAAACTAAAAACAGAGTTGCTGTATGATCCTGCAACTCTACTTCTGGGCATAGATGTAATTTGAAAAGATAAATGTACCCCTATGTCCAAAGCAGCACTATTTAGAATAGCCAAGACATGGAAGCAACCTAAGTGTTCATCAACAGATGAATTATTCTTAGCTATAAAAGATAATAAAATAATGACTTTGAAGTAATATGAATGGCTTTAGAGATTATCATATTAAGTGAAGTAAGTCACAGAAAGGAAAATATTATACGATACCACTTATATGTGGAATCCAAAAAAAATTATATAAATGATCTATCTTATTTACAGAACAAAAGTAGATTAACAGACATAGAAAACAAATTTATGGTTACCAAAAGAAACAGTGACTGCAGGGAGGGAATTAACATATATACACTACTATATATAAAATAGATAACTGACAATGCCCTACTGTATAGCACACAGAACTATATTCAATCTTATAATAACTGATAATTGAAAATAATCTGAAAACTTATATATATATATACACACACACATTCTGAATCACTGTCCTAAAAACCTGAAACTAACACAACACTGTGAATTAACTATATTTCCATTTAAAAAACAGTTGAAAAAAGATACTGAAGAAGTTTTCTCCAAAAAAAAAAAAAGTTGGGAATTAGACTATAAGCCCAGGATATTCAAGCCAGGTCCAGCTTAGTGAGCTGCCTAGACAGCAAACCCCACAACCTGCCATAATTTTTGAAATGTTACCATTAGAAATTCACTCTTTTGAGTTAATATGATATCTTAAAATAAAAATTTCTCTGGGTAGAGGTGATGCTTATGAACCTATTAAGTATTTCCACATTGGTATAATTCAGTTTACCATTAATTTTTCTTCTAGGCAGAACAATAGTGCATTTACTTGTTGTGGGTATTGATGGGAATGGAAAAAAGAAAACACAGATTAAAAGTTTTAGACACAAATTTCACCTATATCAAGTTCTACCAAGACAGTCCTGAAGAGCACGATTCCTCCAGCACCAGTTTCCTCTCAACCTCTGACAGCAGAGTGTAGTTCCATCTGCTGGAATGCTAAGATTTTGAACTTTCTGGTGTATATAACTTTCTTTTTCATTCACAGAATATCAGAATCACGCTAATATTACAATTTTGGCTTTGACTGCTATCCAAGCTGAAACTATATTTTCATAGTTGAAATTGCCCAGAGCAACTGTTTTCCATACAAAGTTTGAAATCCCTGCCCTTCAGACGTCAGATGCTGTGTAGCTCTGCTCTGTGCAGTGCCTCTGAGTCTTCCCTCGAATCCTGGCCATGAGCAAGAACAAATTCTAGGGCTTTTAGCAACAACACTTGAGTGAAGACAACCGCACAACAGAAAATATTATCTACTTCTTTGAGAGGTAGGTATTAGGTTAAAAGAGGGTAATACCTACCCTGTTTTCAGAGACAGGGAGAGAGGAGGTTAGATACATTTGAGGGTCACGTTGACCAGTAAAGCTTGAGTTTTTGATACACGTTGCAATATAATGTTATGGTCAAATACCAGAGGCAGATGAGATTCGAAAACAGTCTCTATCACTTACTACTGATTATGACCAGGGCAAGATTATTCATCTTTCTTAAGCTTTATTTTCATTGTTTGTAAATTAATTTTCCATTTGTCCCAAATTTCATTAAATGTTTATGGCTTGGAGTAAACATGTGTCTGCTATATGAAATGTCTTATGCACCGGAACACTGTAGGCTCATAATAGAATATATTCTTCAAACAAGAAAATAATTCAAGAAAGTGACCAGTACATCCTAGAGCTAACAAAAGTTAAATGCTCAGTCACTTCAGTCATGTTCGATTCTTTGCAACACCATGGATCATAGACCACCAGGCTCCTCTGTCCATGAGATTTTCTGAGCAAGAATACTAGAGCGGGTTGCCATGCCCTCCTCTGGGAGATCTTCCCAATCCTGGGATCGAATCCAAGTCTCTGGTGCTTCCTGCTTTGCAGGTGGATACTTTACCACCTGAGCCATCAGGGAAGCCCAACAAAAGTTAAGCCTACTTAACTACTATTACTACTGGTAGTACAACTATATACGAAATTTGCGTTTTTAACACTTTTTTCTCTTTGACACACATGTATTCATGAAGCAGCTTGAATACATGTTTCTAGTCTTTTTCACACACCACGCAAATGTTATTTTCATTTTACTTGCTTTCACAGAGTAGCAGTTGAAAGAAGGAACAGGTAGGCCATAAACACTGGTTACAAACTGGTGCCAAAAGCTTTTCAAAAGATTTAAATTGATAATGGGGACAGCATTTTCCTTTTGGTTTGTTCTTTGAGGTCAGTGGAAGCCCTCAACTTATTTATCAGTTTAGCACATATTTGTGTTTTCTCAAGGGTTTAAACACATTGCACCACCAACAGCTGACAAACACCAGCTAAAACCTCCAGAGTGTGAGGCAGCTGAACAGGAAACACATCCTCTTCTGCTTCAAATATTTTTACCATGACAATCTGAAAGAACACCGAGCAATTACAATGATGATATATTTATATCTCAGCTGGAATTACACACAGCTCTACAAACCAAAGCAGGAATGAAAGCAAACGGAAGCCATGACTATCTACAGGCACAACAGTCCTTCCAGGGGCTCTACTTGAAGGCAGGACACTTTTCCGTTACCTCAACTCTGCAGTGGTCACGCACAGGGTGGCCCTCTCCTCCTCGTCTGGAGCCCCAGTCAGTTCGTACTTCTCACCAGTTGCTTTCATTGGAATATGAACACACTGCTTGGTCTTTAACCAGGGGATTATGCCTTGCTTCACTAAAGTTTTTAACTTTTTAAACTGAGACATAGGCACAAGCTCGTTTCCTTTTGTGGTTGCATGCTTGACAGAAGTTCTCCGGAAACACTAACTCAAGAAGTAGTAACTGGTCTATACTTCTCCTTCTGGTTATATCCTGGCAACTCGGGTATGAATACACATGACTAAACTTTTGCTGATTTAATTGTTTGTGTGCTGTGCTTAGCCTTGTCTGTGTCGTGTCTGACTCTTGCAACCCCATAGACTCTAGGCTGCCAGGCTCCTCTGTCCATGGGATTCTCTAGGCAAGAATACTGGAGTGGGTAGCCATTTCCTTCTCCAGGAGATCTTCCCAACCCAAGAATCAAATATGGGTCTCTTGCATTGCAGGCAGACACTTTACTGACTGAGCTACAAGGGAATCTTTAGACTGAAGCAATGTGAGAAGGGTATGCTTCAGCTTCAGGCCTTAAGACATTCAATATAGAAGGTTTCTAGACACACTGTTTCTGCTTCCTCTTTTTTTTTTTACTTGTCTTAGTCTACTCACAGGTGCAAGGTATTATTCTCTTCACAGAATGTTATATGATCAACAGGCACTTTCAGAATGTATTTCTAAACAGACTGTGGCCTAGCTATATGTAAGTATGCTGAGAAATTTTACAACATAACTTTTTGTCCTTTTCTAGCTTTACTGACATATAGATGACATATAACATTGTATAAATTTAAGATGTACAATATGATGATTTGATACTCATATATACTGTGAAATGATTACCACAAGGTTAATCAACACGTCTAGCACTTCACATAATTACCATTATTTGATGTGTAATGAGAACACTTAAAGAAAGCTGAGCACCGAAGAATTGATGCTTTTGAACTGTGGTGTTGGAGAAGACTCCTGAGAGTCCCTTGGACTGCAAAGAGATCCAACCAGTACCATCCTAAAGGAGATCAGTCCTGGGTGTTCATTGGAAGGACTGATGTTAAAGCTGAAACTCCAATACTTTGGCCACCTGATGCAAAGAGCTGACTCATTGGAAAAGACCCTGATGCTGGGAAAGATTGAAGGCAGGAGGAGAAGGGGACGACAGAGGATGAGATGGTTGGATGGCATCACCGACTCAATGGACATGGGTTTGGGGAGACTCCAGGAGTTAGTGATGGACAGGGAGGCCTGGCATGCTGCAGTTCATGGGGTTGCAAAGAGTCAGACACGACTGAGCGACTGAACTGAACTGAACTGAGAACACTTAAGATATACTCTGTTAGCAACTTTGAAGTATATAATCTGGTCTGTTGACTATAGTCCCGTGCTGGATGTTAAATTCCTGGAACTTGTTCAGCTTGTAACTGGAAGTGAGCATCCTCTATACACGATGGTTTTCATACATAGTACTAGTCTTCCTAAGCCAAAAAGTATTACATACTCATAATCTTCTCACCCTCCAAAATATTCAGAAACCTTGTCATTATTTTACATTTAGAGGAACGTAAGAAATAAAATAAATGTCCTAAAATCCTATCTTGATAACCAACAGTATAAATGAACACTCAGCTGTTCTAGGTACCGGAGATGCAAAGAAAAGGTTTGTCCTCAAGAGCCTCAGAGTCTTCAAATCAAGTCGCAAACATAAAAAGAAAATGAGAAGAAGGGAGCAACAAAGGAATAGTGTACTATCACACGATGGCATAGACCAAAAAGTAGTCGGGAGTTCAGAGAAACAGGAAAATACAGCGGTCTGAGCATCTCAAACAGTGGCAGCATAGGAGTGTTGGAATTCAAGAGAAGGGGATAGATTAGAAAATCAAAAACGAAGGAATGAATAGTCTAGGCAGGAAGTTTAGGCAAGAAGAATGGCCTGAGCAAGATCTTGGGGTAGAGGATCTCATGGTAGGTTTGGGAAAGTGATGGGAGCCAGTATTTAAAGTGTTATGGCTCTGAAAGCTTCACAGACCTCAATTAGTTAGAGAAACGGATCTAGTCTAATTCATTTCACATGATCTATTAGAAAGTACTGAGTCAGCAAGCAGTGCTAGACTTGCCTCAGTTTTAAGAAAAACGGATGAATAAAGCTCACAAGGGTAACATAACACTGCTATGATCATTCTCAAATGACTATATCCACCCAATGACTTTTATTTATATATGCTATGACAAAATCTTTACATTAAAAAAAATTAAAAAAATTTACTAAATGATATAGATTCTGGATTGAAGACTCAGAAAAGAATAAAGTGTGACGAATATCAACACACACCATTTAAGTTCCTCACTGGGTTCACTGAGAATGTACAACCCTGGGAAACGTGATTAAATGAATTTTGAATGCAAATCATTGACGTGCTTAACGAAAATCATCTCTTACAATTCTTTCTTTCAAAAACACACACACATACACACACATGTGCGCGTGCGCACTTGCTAAGTGTACTCCAGAATTTTTCTCCATTTCATCCTTCCCACAGCTACTTTTCTCCAGCCAGGTTCTCTCTCTGCTCTATTCCTGTACCTTTTTCAGGCCCCAACCTTGTCTAACACATCCACTTTTCCCCCTATACCAAGCCGTCTTTTCCACTCTGATCTCAGCGCTCAGTTCAAGATTTATCCAGTGCAATAAGCACTTCCTTCATTCTTTGCAATCCACACAGTCCTTAGTTTGCTTACATTTTGTATATTGTTTTACTTATACCTGGTTTTCCTCTTCACTGTATATGTTCTTTTTAACCGATTTTAGTCTCAGCTCAATGGTAAACTACACAGTAGGGACATCTACTATAGCTTGGGAAATTCACAATAATTAATGTGACTGATTCGTTTAACAAATATGCATCGTAACCTATTTCGTGCCAGGCAAGGCAATGAAGGTACAGTAGGGAACCCTACAGACATGGTTCCCGCTCCCTGAAATGTATGATCTCCACTCCTTGTCACTCCAGCAATCTTTCTCTTTCATTTCCAAATCAAAACCCATTCTGGGATATCTTTTAAGGTATTGTGCACATAGAATGTGGGCTTCCCAGGGGCACTAGTGGGAAAGAACCTGCTTCCCAGTGCAGATGATGTAGAACATGCAGGTTCGATCCCTGGGTCAGGAAGATCCCCTGGAGGAGGGCATGGCAGCCCACTCCAGTGTTCTTGCCTGGAGAACTCCATGGACAGAGGAGCCTGGTGAACTACAGTCCATAGGGTTGCAAAGAGTTGGACACAACTGAAGTGACTTACCCCGCATGCCCTTTGAATGCACTTATTAAATGAGTCAAGTATGGCTAAAAATGTCATATACCCATGAATTGTGAGGAAACAACTATCATAAATCAAGAGCAATAAGAAATGTTAAATGTACAAAACCGAGCTTCCCCAGTTGCTCAGCAGTAAAGAACCTTCCTGTATGCAGGAGATATGGGTTTGATCTCTGGGTCAGGAATATTGCCTGGAGAAGGGCATGGAAACCCACTCCAGTATTCTTGCCAGGAAAATCCCATGGACAGAGGAGGCTGGTGGACCACAATCCATGGGGTTGCAAAGAGTTGGAAACGACTGAAGTGACTGAGCATGCATACACATACAAACCACTCACAGCATCAGCTAAAACTGCAAATAAAACCATGCTTTTTTACCTATTTTAAGTATGAAAGGGACCACCAATATCAACCTAGCAAAACCACATCTCTGTACCACATAACTGTACTTCCTTTTAAAAATATTTTGACAGCCAATAAAAGAAAGAGCAAGAGAATCCAGTTTGGATACATTTAAAATAGAGTGTTAAGAAATAATTGTCTAAATTTGAAGCATTGTCATAATAAGCCCAGAGTTTTCCTCTATCCAAATGGGATGGGTCCAAATGTGGACACAGCCACAGACATTTCAAATAATCTAGTTCTCAGCCTTTTCGAGCGGATGCTGAGTGTCTAGAGTCTGTCTCACCTGGTGGCATAGTTCTTCCCACTGCCTCTGCAGAAGCTCCATGCGTTCGTTAAGGATGGAGATGTCATCTGCGCTGATGTAAGCACAGAGAGCCTTCTTCAGCAGTGTCAGCTGTGCCAAGTCATCTGTCCAGCTCCCAACTGCGTTTTCCAATTCCTAGATTTTTTTTTAAGGAAAGCACAAAACTTGAATACCCACGGGCATCTATCATCACCAATTTCTCAAGCGTATTTGAACTCCCCTCTTGATGTCTCTGGGCTTCCAGGTGGCACCCGGGAATGCAGCAGTCATGAGGCTCGGGTTTGATCCCTGGGTCAGAAAGATCCCCTGGAGGAGGGCATGTCAACCCTGTATTCTTGCCTGGAGAATGCCATGGACAGAGGAGTCTGGCAGGCTAGAGTCCACAGGGTCGCAAAGAGTTGGACACAATGAAAGTGACTTGTCACTGGCACTTGATGTCATTACCTTTCCATTCCATTCTATTTGAACACCCAAACTGGTATCAGATCTGATGGTAAAACCTGAATGAACTTTTTGACCAACCCAACACTTTATTTGCTTCCTACATAATCTGATAATTTGCCAGGTTCTTCTGATACAGTACCAGGTTGCTTGCAGAATCTTTCCTAACTGGAAATGGAGATCTATTTTCCACTTCACTGACCACCTCTGATTGTCTTTCCTAGTTTAAGTTTCATCACCGTATTGATCTTGCTTTTAAAATCAGTTTTATAAAATCCTTTACCTTTGTCTCTAGTGACCGATCATGTTTGTGAAATACTTTTTAAAAATCCAAACTACTAGATTTAACTCTCATCTTCAAACACTATCAATTGCTACAGACTTATTGATACACTGTAGCTAAAAAGATGTGTTGCTGGTATTACTTGATTTAAAATAATGAACTGAATATGTTTACCGCAGAAGAAGAGAGATTGTTCAGTTACTGGTAAAATATGTATTTTGTCCTTCTGCGGAATAATTTCAGGAAAAAAAATCCATATAACAATATTTGAATGTTTTTTCAACAGTTTTTGCAATGCTTTGAGCAGATGACTAGTTTTACAATTTGTATAGCTCTTGCTTTTTGCCAGCTGTTGATGTTTTTAGATTCCAGCTAATTTTGTTCGTGAGTAGAATATTTCACACGGCTTTTACCTTCTCTTTTGTCTCATCAAACAGGAGACAAGTTTCCAAAGGAAAAGACAATTAACGGTAGTCTGAGGCTAACTTCTCAGGCAATTTAAGCAAACTAGGTTTTAGCCAGAATTTTCTAGGTAATTGCTTTGTTTTGCTGCTAAGGTGGTTTGGGGGAAAGAGTAGCAGAAAGCTGGACTGAAATGCATCCTTCTAATCTCCAAACTTAATAGCAGGGCGTGTTTGTAACTGTTGTGTATTTTGGGACCCAAGGTCCCATGGTAACAGTGTTTGGCTGAAAGACCAAACCATCCGGGAGTATTATTTTTGCAGCCTTTCTGTTTATATCTGTAGTCATATTAAACTCCCATATCAATGTAAAGATTTTCTTCTTTTTTATACCAATTTCCAACTCTACCCCAAACCCAAATATCAGATTTGGTGTATGCGTTTAAAAAAGAAACACCACCACCAGGGACCAGCTGCTACAGACTCACGCACTACATTTTAGATGTTTGTGTGATAAAAATAAAGCCTTTGGATTCAGGAAACTCTGATAATTACCAACTTTGAAAAGTTATTAAACTTCTAGCTGCTTCATTTTCCACATCTGTAGAAGGGAAATAACAGACTGTCCTCAGGAGCTTTGCGTTCATGCCAACTGAGATAACACTGGTCAGCCATGGGCACACAGGGGCCCACTAAATGCCCATTCCTGCCTGTTGAAAATTTTCTTTAATCATTTGTCATAGATTTACAGTCAAAGACTTAAATATTTTTTAATCTTTGCATAGTACTG
The DNA here is from genome assembly GCF_023091745.1 of Budorcas taxicolor. NCBI lineage: Eukaryota > Metazoa > Chordata > Mammalia > Artiodactyla > Bovidae > Budorcas > Budorcas taxicolor. The sequence goes on along the minus strand of NW_026292194.1, from coordinate 11,903 downwards.
ACTTTACATCTCTAGATAATATTTCACTCCCTTATCATCTGTTACGTAAAGTACACTACCTTTGTTTTTCCTAAACCCGCCTCTTTTCAGTTTCAAAGATCATCTTCACATTTTAATACTGAAGAAAAATTCTTATAGCTACTCTGTTAATGATTTCTGGACTTCTTTAAAAATTAACCTTTCTTGGGACTTCCCTGGTGGTCCAGTGGCTAAGACTCTGAGCTCCCAATGCAGGGGAACTGGGTTCAATCCCTGGTCAGGGAACTAGATTCTACATGCCTCAAATAGAGATCCTGTGTGCTGCAACTAAGATCTGGTGCAGCCAAATAAATAAATAAATCTTTTTTTTTTTTTAATTAATCTTTCTTAAAGGCTTCTGACTTCTTGGACAAAGTGAAACAGAGAACTTCTGATCAAAATCTAAATCATTTATATCTGTGTGAAGTTTTAAACAAAGTCATTCCAGTATAGTAATTTACAAATGACTTGGAGAACATGAGGACATGTTTTACTGGAGGGAAAAAGCATCTTTAAAGATAACTTTATTTTGATCTGCATATTGCTCAGCGGAGAACTGCTGTCTTGGCACCTGACTTGGCTACACAGGAGTGAATGGAACAAATCCTGCAGACACTAAATCATGTTGGTCTCACTGAGTGCCCCGTGCAGGGGGCAGCCTGTATTAGCTACTGATTGGCCTCCAAGTGCCATTTGAGGTGTTGCTCACAATCTCTAAATTGAGAGGGCCCTGAAGATACAAAGGACTGTGTGTCTCAACGCAGTAAGTGAAATCAGCTACTGATAGTTCCTGTTTTTCTTACAGAAAAGAGCCTAGAGGGCAGGTTGTGTTTCTCCAAGGACCATGGTCTACAGAATTTCCATGCTGCCGAGCCTCACTCTTCTATATGTGAACTAGACTTTTTTGCTGAATGACTGTCCAGTGTGGACGGTTTAGAAGGATTGTCTTTATTGCTCTTAATCTAGGTTTTAAATGTCTTTTAATGTTGTGTTTTACATTTTCATTGACTCACTCATGGCAATCCATACACCAGTCTATAATTTCATCAACTGCAGTAAATCAATAAGCAAGTTTCACCAGAGTTGCCTGCCCTAATGCAAGATACCAGAAACTTGCACCTACATGTAGACAGTTTCAGGAGCTCAACTGAATTATGCTTTCAAAGGCATCACACTAGAAGCACAAGAAAGTGGAAGTGTTAGTCACTCAGTTGTGTATATCTCTTTGTGACCCCATGGATCCTAGCCTGCCAGGATCTGTCCGTGGACTTCTCAAGGCAAGAATACTGGAGTGGGTAGCCATTTGCTTCTCCATGGCATCTTCCCAACTCAGGGATCCAACGCTGGTCTCCTGCATTGCAGGCAGATGCTTTAACATCTGAGCCACCAGGGAAGCCCCAAAGCACAGGTAGGTGACAGTTAAAAGCTTAGTCCAGTGGCTTACCTTGCAGCACATCTGCTCCGTGTGGAGCTCTTCGTGATGATCTGGGAGAGGCTGGGAAAGCCTCTTTTTGAAAGTTCGTAGTTTCTCCAGAGAATCAGCTATTCCAGTCTCACATTTTTCCCAGTCCTAGAATGGGCAGAGAAAGAAATTTTAAGGAATAGGAAGTTAGAAAACAAGAAAAACTCTCTTCTCAACTCCCAGACAATGGATTAAAGTTACACTGATGAGTACTGCAAAGGGATCCACATCCATAGCCATCGAATCAATAGCAGAAGAGCTGAGCTCTAAACTTTTCTCATTATCTGCGTGACTTCAAGCAGGTGAGGGCTATGTCTCAGTGTTCCTTGCTGCTAAGTCGCTTCAGTTGTGTCCGACTCTGTGCGACCCCATAGACAGCAGCCCATCAGGCTTCACCGTCCCTGGCATTCTACAGGCAAGAACACTGGAGTGGGTTGCCATTTCCTTCTCCAATGCATGAAAGTGAAAAGTGAAAGTGAGGTTGCTCAGTCGTGTCTGACTCTTAGCGACCCGATGGACTGCAGCCTACCAGGCTCCTCCGTCCATGGGATTTTCCAGGCAAGAGTACTGGAGTGGGGTGCCATTGCCTTCTCCGCAGTGTTCCTTATGAAAACTGAAATAATACAAACTCTCAAAAATTGCGAGAGAATGCAAGGAAACAATAGGTGTCAAGATGTCGAGGACAATGCCCAGAATATAATGAGTTTTCAGAAATGTTTTCTGCATCCAAATCAGTCTACAGAGGTAAGAGTATAAACACACTACTTTGCCTCTAAGCCCACCCATAACTGCACTCATGTCTTTATTATCTCAACACACTATAAGGGGTAGAAAGGAGGACATGGAATCTCTTTCAGGGTGAAAAAACATATTAGGTACGAGAAGTGATGTGAAATGTAAAGGTAGTGTAAACCTGGCTCTGATTCAGTTCAACACATGAACAGCATGAACTAAAGCAAACACTGTAGGGGCAGAGAGAGAACTGAAACTTTTTAAACGTACATTTTATATGTCAGTACGGATCAGTACTCTGAAGGAGGATGCAACAGGTGGAGAGGTAGAGTACTGGGACTTCCCTGGTAGTCTAGGGGATAAGACTATGCTCCCAGTGCAAGGGGCCCAGGTTTGATTCCTGGTCAGGAACTAGATCCTGCATGCCACAGCGACAGAGCCGCATGCTGCAACAAAGATTGGAGATCTAGCAACTAAGACTCAGAGAAACCAAATTAATTAACTAATTTTAAAAAAAAGAGGTAAGAACATGATTGTAAGGAATGTGGTCGATCTCTGCTGCTGCTGCTGCTACGTCGTGTCAGTCGTGTCCGACTGTGTGTGACCCCATAGACGGCAGCCCACCAGGCTGCCCCGTCCCTGGGATTCTCCAGGCAAGAACACTGGAGCGGGTTGCCATTTCCTTCTCCAATGCATGAAAGTGAAAAGTGAAAGTGAAGTCACTCAGTCGTGTCCGACTCTTAGTGACCCCATGGACTGCAGCCTACCAGGCTCCTCCGTCCATGGGATTTTCCAGGCAAGAGTACTGGAGTGGGGTGCCATTGCCTTCTCCTAGGTGCTGACAAAAGAAAGCATACATGCTGTGGTTGTGTTTCAGAATATTACACACCATCGGTAACAAAGGTTACCTCTAGGAAAGATACTAGGAATTGGATTTGAGTGATAGTGTCATGTAGGGGTAATTTAATTTTTTTTACTCTCTGTACTTCAGTTCTTACCTGAATTTTTTTTTAGACACATGACTTCTTGGGTAATTAAAAAAAGAGTAAAAGAAAAAAAAAGAGAGAGAGAGAGAGCAACCATGATGAAGACCTGATTCTTTACAGCACCCTATGTACAAATCGGAGAAGGCAATGGCACCCCACTCCAGTACTCTTGCCTGGAAAATCCCATGGACGGAGGAGCCTGGTAGGCTGCAGTAAATTGCCCACATCCGGGGTCTCTGTGCCAATTAAATTCAACTCAACAAATCTCCTTCAGTTTGTGTGATACTCTACACTCCTGGCCTCCCTTCCCCCTCCCACAACTTAAATTACTGAGTTCCAGAGACAACTTGAGTTGTTTTTAGTCATCAGTCTAGTGCCAAATTCTGCTACTTTTCTCTTCACATTATTCTTTGGACTATCTTTCATCACCAGTCTTTTCCTGTCTGAGTTCTTTCTATCTTTTCTCATGATGCCTTATTTTCACCATAACAACACACAGTTGCTATTTCAACTGTCTTCTTTGAGACATAATGGCCACCTTACCTCCTTGCTCATAATGTCTTTTGGTTTCTAAATGAACTGATAGCTTGGCCCAAACTTTTCATTTTTTAAAAAAATTCCCTCAGGGAACTTCCTAGAGTATATAACCACATTCCTTCTTCTCATTCACCAGAAAGAACAAAAACAAAACCCAAAAGTCCCAGCTGTCTGTTTTGGACAGAATTGTTCCAATTCCCCTTTATTAAAATATCTTGGTGTTCCCAGGCTATGCTTAGTTCATCAACACTAAGCACGGTTAGGGCAGATAACAGACTCTCTTTCTGCTTAAGCTGAACAACATTCTCAATTAAATCATCTCACATACTGAAATCTCAACATGTGGGCAAGAAATGTTCACTGATCTAAAAAGAGAAAAGGTCAGCTTTTATTCTTCATAATGGAATTAAGAGGTAATAGTGAAGGTGGTCAACACACAGGGCATAGAAATATGATGACTGTATTTCTGGCGTATTTACTCAGCATTCAATTAAAAGTGAAAATAGGTAAGCATCATGGCTGTGGTGAAAAGATACAATAACATGAGACTGTATAAACATAAGAATTTAGCTCCATAAATTCTTTCTTAGGCAAATAGGATCTACTGTATGATCCAAAAATAAAAAATACAACTTTAACAAGAGAATAGGGATTCCCCTTCCCAAAGATGGATTAGATGCTAAAGCTATAACCAAGAATTTTACTAAATGAATTATAAGGAAATAACTAAATGTTATGGTCTGCAAACATTTATCAAAGCAGATATTTTATATGCCAACAAACAACAGACAAGGAAAGCAAATGAAATGACTCAGCCATCTCATCTTAGTAAGTCTTAGAAATGTGTCCAAAAGTCAATCACAAATAAAGAAAAAATATATGATTAACATGCTCTCTACAGAATGATTTACAATGTTTTTAATCCTTTACTGAAAGCCAAAAAAGAAGAAAAAAGAATTAGGCATATTGTATTACTGATGAATTGCGCTGTGTGCAAATAATGATTCTCTAACATATGTTGGGTGGCATTTTTGATTCATTGCTTCCTGCACAGAAGGTAATATATTATTCAATAAAATTCAATAGAAAAAAATGAGTGTGCAAACATTAAGTATTCAGAGAAAAAAAAGCAAAATGTGTTTCATTAACTTTATTATTATTACCTTTGATCCAAAAACAGGCCAGATTTAATTAATGATCTCATTAAAGTGCTGGTGATTATCAATGTATATAAAACTTTAGTATTTGTCATGTTCAGTTTCAAGATGTTAATAATATTGACAATAATTACCATCATTTGTTGAGTACTCAGTATGTACCAAGTATTTTGATACAAAATTCACTTTCATTATTTCATTAAATCTTCACAAGGTCTTATGAAAGAGATGTGATCATATCCACTCTACAGATTAGGAAACTGAGGCTTTGATAGGTTGAGTTCGCCAGGTTACCTCGTTTCTTATGGTTTTAACTTAGGTTTATCTGAGTTTAGAGCCCCATACCTTCCTTCAACTGCTGATTTAATTGTGTCTTATGCAAAGAATTGGAAAGTGAGGGAGAAAAGCACATTGTGGGAGGTCTGATAAATCTATATTTCCCTAAACTTTCTGTATGATCAGCATGCTGTTTGTATCCAACTACAGGCTTAATATACCTCCTTGAGATTTTATCTTACAGCAACCTGCTTGGATAAGCTAAGATCAAATCAAGAGTGTCTTCTTGGATAGTTTTCCCTTGCTATAAAAGAAGAGATATCAATCTCGAAAACCAGTTTAGACTCTTAGATTAGGGAGTGGAATCTGCTCTTTGCATTCTTGTCTGGATTTATAAAGTCATCTCATGGCTTCTGGCTTAGCACTGACCATGAATCAAGAGTTCATCACTTGGACGGTCTTATTAGATTTAAAACTACTTTGTTGGGGGATTTTCCTGAAAGACAAACTGCTGAAGATTGGGAAACTTTTCCCGTTGAGGCAAGACAGGACAAAGTCTTAAACGAGACACAGGGGATCAAAATACTGCAAGGTCTGATGTAATGATCAGCATTATTTGATTCACAGGATAACCACATTGGGGAAGCAGCACAACTGTTACGAGGGCGTTTTAAACCTCATGAGGCCCATAGGAGGGAAGAGCTGAACTTACCTGCAGCAAGCCGGCCAGTTTTTTCTTCTGCTCCTCCAGACACACACTTGCTGACTTCCATTTCTCTTGGATCTCAGCGAGTTCGGCCTGCAGGGTGGCCTCAGCCCCGCTGTCAGCTGAAAGCAGAAGCTGCTTGCCAGCCTCCACAGTGAGGATGTAGCTGCCTTGCTGCCGCAGGAACACTTTTTCTTTGAACTGAAAGGAACCGGAGATTTCTGACTTTCTCATTCTTCTCTTCACCATATCCCCGTTAAAAGTGTTTTTAAATAATCCTAAATTTCTGCATCCATAACATGCCCTTTTCCCCTCAAAGCTTTACTGACCCTATGAGTGGGCCCATATGGGCCCGAGTGAAGGAACATATAAATAAATGAGAATTCCACAAACAGGGCTTAGTTTCTGTTGCCAGCTTTTAAACAGTCATGATGCAACAGGAAGACTTCTCTATGAGGCTGATGCAAAGAGACACAGAGCAACGTCTGACCCACCCGGAGGGCACACTGAGGCTTCTTCAAGAGGCAAAAGCTTCATGAGTCTTAAAAGACACGGGGATACAACCAGATGAAGAAGGATCTGGTGTGATGAGGCCAGGAGTCAAGGAGAGAACACCTTCCGCATAGAGAAATGAGGATGGGCAAACTCGCGCGACAGGATAAATTATGAGTTCAGGACACTAGACTCAGTTGCCAGTGGCTAGAATGTAGGATGTCTATAAGTGAGTGGTGTAAGATAAGGCAAGACCAGACCTTGAAGAGGAGATTGATGTTTATAGTAAAAGTGACTGAGATTCATGGAAGAGTATTAAGCCATCAGGTGGAAAATGGAGTGGAAGAAGGTCATATATCGGATACCCTAAGACATGTTAGGGTTTCTCTGGTGGTTCAGTGGTGAAGAAAGTGCCTGCCAATGCAGGAGATGCAGGTTCGATCCCTGGGTCAGGAAGATCCCCTGGAGAAGGAAACGGCAATTCACTCCAGTATTCTTGCCTAGAGAATTCTATGGACAGAGAAGCCTAGTGACCCACAGTACATGGAGTTGCAAGAGAATGAGTCAGCATGATTTAGAGACTTAAACAACAATAACAGAGCTAGGTTAGGGAGTGCTTGCCTATCTAGGGAAGAAATCATGACCACCTCATCTAAGGCAGTGGCAGTGGGGATGAAGACTTGAGAGATATAAGCTGCAAGAAGCGTGAGAAAAAAGAAGAGTAGAGCTCTAGAAGGACTCTAGGGTTGCTGATGGATATAGACCAGTGATGACATTCTCTTGGTTTGGACACATGGAATGGATTGATGGAGAGTGGTTCGTTCAGGGATCATAGATGCTATTGGAACCCACCAAGTATCTTATGTCTGTGATGCAGATAAAGCTAAAAGGTGGCTGCATGCATGAGTTGGAGGCTCAGGAGGTGAATGTGACCAGAAGATCCAAAGTGACCCTTCTCTGCTGGTAGGGAGTCGCGGAAGCCATGTGCAGAGATGGGGTTTCTCAGAGAATCGAGGAGGAAACAGGAAGCAGAGAATGACCTTTTTTTTTTTTTTTTTTTTTAATATGTCTTTATTTGGCCGAGCCAGGTCTTAGTTGCAGCATGTGGGATCTAGTTCCCTGACCAGGAACCGAACCCTGATCCTCAGCATTAGGAGCACGGAGTCTTAGCCACTGGACCACCAGGGAGGTCCCAGAGAATGACCTTTAAGAAAAGAGAAGTCCACAAAATATCCTGGGAGGGACCGATGAGAGGAGGAGGAGGTCTCTATTTAAGAGGCTGGAGTCCCAAACTCCCAGGTGGTGAAAGTAAGGGGAATGGACAAACAGCCCACCCAGGGCTGACCCTTTCACCTTTTCTGGAATATTTAAGGTTCATGTTTAAACGGCTCATGAGTAAAGTATGTATTATCACTGCCAGGTTTTCCTGTCCTTGCCACTGCATTCCCATCCACAATGGGACTCACTGAGCTGCCGAGAGGGCTTTGGGGGTGAAGTCTTTGAAGAAGCTGGGACTTTCACTGTTAAATACGGACTCTGTAATGGATCATTTTGTATATTTCTGCGGACATTTGAGAACAGTGTTTGTTGCCATTCCAGTGTCACTCTAGAATCCTGAAGAACGGGGGTTACGGTAAAGCATGCAGTGAACACACGGAAGAGGTTTAGAAATTGCCTGCTTTGTACCTTACCTGCACTTGATCAAAGAGCGCCCTTGCTTGCTGCAGTGGTATCCGGGCACTCCCCAGACCACTCACGGGCAGACAGGACACCTCCACCAGCCATTTACGGAGCTTTTCTGCCATCTCCCGGTAGCGCTGCCACTGGTGGATCTGGCTGTCGATGATGCCCCGCCTCTGCTGGGCCCGGCGGATCACCCCCTGCCACTGATTACTGAGGAGGGTCAATTTCAGGTTGAACTCATCCCTGGTGAAGAAATAATTACATAAGGAAAACCGCTGTTATCCTGATGAAAGTGTTAGCTGCTCAGTCGTGTCCAACTCTTTGCCACCACATGGACTGTAGCCCACCAGGCTCCTCTGTCCATGGAAGTCTCCAGGCAAGAATACTGGAGTGTGTAGCCATTCCCTTCTCCAGGGGATCTTCCTGACTCAGGGATCAAACCCAGGTATCTTGCACAGAAGGCAGATTCGTTACCATCTGAACTACCAGGGAAGCCCTGTCTAGGACAGAGGTCTTCATATATCATGCTATGATCTACTGTCAGCTCTTCTGAATGTAATTAGAAAAATTAAAAAACAGTCAAACTATCAGCCCACCAGGACTTTCCTGGTGGCTCAGAGGGTAAAGCGTCTGCCTACAATGCGGGAGACCCGGCTTCAATCCCTGGATCGGGAAGATCTCCTGGAGAAGGAATTGGCAACACACTCCAGTATTCTTGCCGGGAGAATCCCATGGACGGAGGAGCCTGGTGGGCCACAGTCCCTGGGGTTGCAAAGAGTCAGACACAACTGAGGGACTTCACTTTCACTTTATCAGTTTGCAGTCAGTGTGTCAGAATAGGTAGACATATCTGTAAGGTCACTGTCATTCACTCTGAGTGCATGAGAAGGGGACAGGACATAAGACAGCAGCTTCGGTGGGAATGACCCCCTGGACACGCCCATCACAACGTATCAGCACGTGACAGCATCTTATGTATGCCACAGCAGGAGAAAGTGAAGAGACCGGCTTATTTACACCCTCTGTCTCCAGCTACACTTATAAACCGCTTTGGATGAACAAAACTGGGTTATTTTAGCTAGAAATCATAAACCACTCAAATAAAATTATGTTGTTTAACAATACTTAAAAAACTGTACTCCATAAACTCTCACTATTCCCTCACAAGAGACAGCCCTAATCTTTAGCAAATTATTTCACATTCTAAAACATCCCTTCTACATTTTAAGCCCACTTTACTCGTTCTTAGAAAAATGTAAACTGTCTAGTCATCATTTTTGAATAAAGATTGTCCATATACTTAGAGACATTAAATTTTATTTAAGCTTTCTCAATATAAGGCTGACTAATCTCAGAACTTTTAGTTGCTTCTTCCTACCTCTGTGTTTCCTAACTTTAAAAAATGTTGGTAGTTTTTTCTTTTTTTAAATTATGTTTTCTTTAGCAGCCAACTGTGGCTCTAGAACTGGTTTGTCCAGTACCAAATAGACTGTAGTAGATTATAGTTCTAGTCACATATTTTAGTACTAAAGTATAACATTACTTGCTCTTTCTCTATTTTACTCATTTTGCTTTTCTTTCTTCTTGTGGATGGGTTCTAATCTGAATTAGATTTATTATTCTGGACTCCTATATTCTTGATATATTACCTAGGGCTACTATAAACTTGAGTTTCCCTGGTGGCTCAGACAGTAAAGAACCCGCCAGCCAATGCAGGAGATTTAAGAGACATGGGTTCCATTCCTGATCCCCTGGAAAACGGAGTGACTACTCACTCCAGTATTCTTGCCTGGAGAACTCCATGGACAGAGGAGCCTGGAGGGCTACAGTCCATGGGGTCACAAAGCATTGGACATGACTGAGCGACTAACACACACACTAAAAACTTTGATTTTGTAACCAAATGTGTTATTCAGTGCTCCTGTTTCTGAAAGAAAATTCTAATGTTTATAATCTATTTGCAATAGAACTAAATATGATGAATTAAACAGTAATAACAGTTAGACTATCAGTGTTTGCAAACAGTGAGTGTATCAGAATAGGTGTACATATCTGTAAGGTCAAATATGATGAATTAGGTTCATGACACTTCCTTAACGATGCAAGCATCTGTCATCTCTGACAACATCTCCAGGACTTGAGGATGTTCTGTAAAAATGAAGAATACCATACAAATTGTTTCCCTATCAGCTAGCGTTCAGGGTCTCTCTGGAGCCTCATCTTCTCTTTGTAGAACCAAGCTGTCTGGAGCTATCTGACAGCATGAGGAACTACTCAAAACATGACACTGGGCTCAGTGCTGAACCTGAACTCTCAAAAACAAAACGTATGAACAAACCTTTAAAACACAATACATTGGTAATCTAGGACCTCTCTTATTTGTCAACATGCTCTCATTTGAATTTTTTTTTCCCACTAGCAACGTTCCAAAATTATCCTCAGATCCAATCCTCATATTTTCATCTCCTTGGTGTTTTTCCCTGCTAACATTTAAAATTAATAGATGTTGGCTTGCACATGAATTTTAAATTTTATTTTACTTAATGATGTGAGCTTTTATAATATTGTCACAGAGAAGGGAGGATAAAACAAAAGATAAGTTGATTGCCTTTGAATGTCTTATTGTAAAGGCCTTAAATTCTTAGTTAAGCTCACATTTAAGTTTGGCTTCCTTGGAATAAATATGGCATCAAATTTTGTTGTTCCAAGTTTAACCATGAAAATCTTTCATGTACTTCCAAAGAAATATCCACTTAAGACTAAAATTGGTTCCAAAACATGAAAAAAAAACCCAACACACTCTTAATCAAAATAATGATTTATTTTCTATTTTGGGCAGGGGGGACTAAGTTAATTATAATCACAACTAGACTCTTGAGAGTCCCTTGGACTGCAAGGAGATCCAACCAGTTCATTCTAAAGGAGATCAGTCCTGGGTGTTCTTTGGAAGGACTGATGCTAAAGCTGAAACTCCAATACTTTGGCCACCTCATGCAAAGAGTTGACTCATTGGAAAAGACCCTGATGCTGGGAGGGATTGGGGGCAGGAGGAGAAGGGGACGACAGAGGATGAGATGGCTGGATGGCATCACCTACTCAATGGACAAGAGTTTGGGTGAACTCTGGTAGTTGGTGCTGGACAGGGAGGCCTGGCGTGCTACAATTCATGGGGTCGCAAAGAGTTGGACACGACTGAGAGACTGAACTGAACTGAACTGGTCTTAATTATGGAAAAGACATACAAATGTGATAAAAGAAATGAGGTTTGTATTCCAAATATCACCATAGAAAATTGATTGGGTAGAGTAAATATTGTTCCTAGGAAAGGTAACATAGGACGAAGCTGCCAATTCACATACCATAAATCTAAAAAGGGGCTAGATTTTACCTCTGCATTTTTCATACAGAGATACTTTGTTAAGTAATAAAGAGAAAGCAGGGTTTCAGACTGAGTGCAATCTGACTTAAGGTAGCAAACCATTTTCAAATCATGGTAAGGGAAACCTGGCTTTTCCTGAGTAAAAACCAGGTACATGAGGGCTAGGCTTGATTCTGTTGCTACTTAGTTATGTGAACTTGGTCAAATGACTTCACGTTTCTGGGCCTCAATTTTTCATTTGTAAGTAAGAGAGATGGTCTAGTGACCTCTGTGCTCCTCTGAGGAATAAAATTTCTGCAACTGTATGAGAATCTTACCACATCTGTTGACACATCATTGACACAATTCATTCTGATCTATTTTAATTCCAGTCTCCTCCAGACCACTAGCAAAGGTTGGCTAGGTGGTTTCCAATTACTCTATGTCCTTCATATAACACAACAGAGGTTCTTTAAAAAGATTCAATACTCAAGTC